>NW_028261381.1:27924454-28196954 GCF_051295495.1 Thamnophis sirtalis | reverse complement strand
CATAACAGACAAGAGGGAATTCTGAAGTAGAAGCATGTTAAAATACCTTTAAAAGGACTCTGTCTATGTGTTCTTCACTTACCTAGTTTATTGTTTCGATACCCTTGGATAGCACTTCCAATACACTTTACAACAAAAGGTATTAAAATGCAATAATAAAAAGAATAAAATTTAAACCTATGTAGAACAAAAGCTTGAAAAAAGAAGAAAAGAACAGCAAGGAGAGGAAAACAAAAAACAAACAAACTGAACTATGAAAAATGGTGATGATGATACACTATTAATCCTGGCAGACACAGAAGGGTCTCCTCCAAGGCTCTTCACAATCCTCTTCACAAGCAAAAGCTGAACAATGGACCTTCTGACTTCATTTCTTGTTAAGGAATTCCTTTTGCTTGTGATGTGGATGTCCTTTGTCTTCCGCGTGTGGTAGAGTGAAGTGCAAATGTCCAGCTGCTCGGTCATCACTGAGTTGGCTCCAGATTCAATGGGGACATATAGGGATTTACAAAACAGTCTAAATCTGGCCTATGTCAAGATGGCACACCGTCAAGTCATCAACTTCCTCAAACTTTCTGTACATTTTTAAGGTGAAAAGTATGTAACTGTTTGTAGTAACTTGCTGTCCAACTTTTTCAAACAGATTTCTGATAAACCTACCTATTGTATAATACATACATACATACCAGTGGTGGGATCCAAAGATTTTAGTACCAGTTCTGTGGATGTGGCTTGGTGGACATGGCAGGAGGACAATACTGTAAAATCTCCATTCCCAGCCCACTACAGGGGATGGTTACTGCAAAATCCCCATTTCCTACCAATCTGCTAGGGCTTGGGAGGCAGAGAATAGATGGGAGCGGGGCCAGTCAGAAGTGACTTTTACTGGTTCGGTGAACTACTCAAAATTTCCGCTACTGGTTCTCCAGAACTGGTCAGAACCTGCTGAATACCACCTGTGATACATACATACATTCATGCATACATGCATATATACATACATGCATACATACAGACAGACAAACAGAACTGTGCAAAGCTTTTACGCAGTTGTGTAAAAATGTTGCAAATTAAGAATCCTTTCAGAAATAGAGGTGTTAACAGTTTATTTTTTATCAACCTTTTGAAGGCTTAGGGTGGTCATACCAAATATTGATTTGATTTGGATTTCTCTTCCCTTTATTTACTTTAAATTTTGTTAATTGAGAAAAACAAAGAATTAACACTTCTATTTGCAGCGGTTTGCACGACTATGTACAACTTTTGCATAGTAATATACTGTATATTTATACATACATAGCTTTCCCTGATGTCTTTTAAAGCACACAATTTTCTAAATATAAATGTTTCACGCAACTATACCAAATGTAACCTTTTCCGCAGATCCAATCTGAGTTGGGACCAGAGATTTGTTCTTCCAAGCTTTCAGACTCATGCTGGAGCCCATCCTCAATAACCTTTTCTATACCCAGCCTCTATAGGATAGGCTCTTTTTGTATGTAATTCTGATTTAGCAAGGGGTAAATCAAAAGGGGATGTTAATGGATTCCACGAATAATGTTCCCACTGATGCATTCATCCCACTGAGTTCATCTGGGCAGATCAGGCCATTTCAGTTCATAATGATGCAACAGGTAAGCCTCCTGAAATAATTGGAAATTTATGTCCGTGGTGATGAATTCGAGCCTCACAGGCAGCCCTGCTCTAAGTTAGAAATCCAAGTTGCTCTGGGCGAATGAACTCTCTCAATTAGCAATGGCACTGTGTTGTGTGGCATTCTTAAGAAATAAACATTCATTAGCTATTAGAGTTAGTTATAAAGTAATATAAAGCCAATCTAGTTTGTTACTGTTACCCTGAGACTAGTCAGAATCATAATGAGAGATGGGCAAAGAGCAGAGCGAAAATAGCACGTGTAAGTGCTAGAGTTCTTGAAGAGGTCTCATTGTCTTTAATTAAATTGGTTCCAAATTCACTTCACTTTGAAGTGCGAGGAGTCATAATTTCTCCCCCAAACATGCTTATCATTGAAGTTTTCCCTCAGCCCCAAAGTTCTAATTACTTGCCAAGAAAGAAAAAGCTATGTTGAAATTCAGGCTGTCTCCCCTTCGTTTAAAGAACCTCAGAGGGGCATCTAGGGACCTGAACTGACTTCCTGATAGTGTGTGTGGGGGAAATATTTATTTATTATTTACTTTGTCCTTTCAGAGAGAGATGCTAGTGTCAGGAGGGTGTCTCTATATCCGCTGGATTAAGATATGCCCCCTGGACTGATGAGTTGCAATTTCTTAATAATGACAAGAAGTTGAGGGCAGTTAAATTTGATCTCAAAGATACACAAATCTCAACAGTACAGTGACATGCTCATTTGGACTTTGGAGTAGTGGTGGGTTGTCAATTTTCTTACTACTGGTTCGGACAAGCTCGCAGGTGCACGCAACATTTCTGCGCATGCGCCCACCCGCCTCTGCTACTACCGTTTCACCTGATCTGGCCCAAACTGGGAACAACCCACCTCTGCTTTGGAGCCATTCTTTCTTAAAAGGAATCTTTCCACCCTTGGTCAGATGGTATTTGTCCTCTTAATTAAGGCCTTGAGAGAATAAAACACTTTTTTAAAAAGTGTTTATATGAATGCCTGAGAGCATACAATTTGGATTCTTTTATTTTTCTGGCGCTCTTTTCAAATACTGACTCCAAAAATCAAGTCAAAATACTATTTATCTTCTATTTGCACTCCGTACTTTTATTTGTATTGTTTACTTTTGGTAAAGTAGATTATATAATGGTTTTCCATGGACAAAAACATATTTAATAAACATAGTAGCCAGAGCAGTTTTTGTTCTACTTCAAAGCAACCGCCCTTCACAAATGTCCTTTTGATTTTGTTACTGGAGCTAATTCATATGTGGCATGAAAGTTGTTCCATCTCTACTTCAGTGATAACAGCTTGTGCTTTCAACTATGATGAGATTTCTGGGTTGCAGACGTATTAATAGCTAATCCGGCTTCAAAAACAAAATAAAATACTGCATAAGGAGGGAATAAAAAAAATAAAAGTTACTTACATTTTCCCATCTCGTGTAAAATATGAAGTAGTTTTCAGAGGAGATGCTATTAAATTTATCAGCCCATTTTACTGTCCATATGAGCAGCCAACATTCTGATCTGGTTTTATCTGTTAATGCATATTTGTTTGTCTGTTTTTAAAAACAATTTATTGTATTCAAAACTTTGTGTAACATAAAGAGCTTTTGTATTTAACTTACCCCAGTATATGTGGTCCTTAATATCAATTTCTTACAATTTCCTATTCCTATATACAAACACACTGCTGTTTAATTTTCCATTCCTAACAGAAAGCAGAACATAATAGCAATAGTTTACATACTACATTTGTATATTGTCCATCCTTAACTTTTTCAACTCTTTCTTTAAAATCCATGTCAGACTTAGAGCCCCATGGATTCTCCTAAAGCCGTGATTGCAAACCTATGACACGCTGCCATTGCCCCAGCAAGCACTGCTGTGCATGCGTGCGCCTACCACCGGCCAGCTAGTTTTTAGGTGACTGCCGCGCATGTGCAGGGGGTGGACGAATGCGGGAGATACACGTGCATGCATGGGGGTTGTATGCACATGTACGGGGTCACGCAGGCATGTGTGGGGCTGGGGCGCGTGTGGGGAGTCATGTGTGCATGCACAGAGGTGGAGTGTATGTGGGGGTCATTGGATTATGGGTGTGGCACGCACATGCACTATGGTACACAACAACAAAAAGGTTAGCCATCACTGTCCTAAAGCATCCTTACAGAAACTGTAAACATTGCTGCCAAATGTCAATCATTAATAAAGATATAAAGATATAAAGTCATCAGAATAATTATTGAGGCTGCACTGCACTTCAGATTCAAATGCAGATCAATGTTTTTTAATGTGTAGGATGTGTCCAGGGTATCTATAATAAGCTCCTTAGCCACATCTATAAAGCACCGTTTTGCCTTCAAATCAAAAGGCTGTTCTGTCCTACTAAACAAATGCACTTAATTTAGATGAATTGTAATTAATCTTGAATTAAGATTCAACTAAATCATAGGTAACTGGTTCATTTCACCAACATTTTTGTCCTGGGATTCTAACTCTGGTTCAGTGTTTGTACCTCAAGAGGGACTATTAATCCAATGAAGTTGACAAACTTTGCTTTAAAGTAAAAAAATAATAATAAAGAGTTTTGAGATGCTGAAACAATATGAAACACACAGACAGACAGACAGACAGACAGACAGACATACATAGTTTCGGCATCTCAAAACTCTCTCTGTATAAGTTTTGCTCCATGTCTTCTTTCTACAATGAATGCCATGGCATTCTTTCCACATCATACAGCTCCAGATCTCCGTCTAAAATGAACTTAAATATGGACTAGAAAGAAGCGCCAACTCTATTAGTATATTTGCATACCTGTAACATATTCCCATGAAATGAGCATTGAAATCTTTTCTAAGTAATTGCTTGAGGGGGGACTTTGATGTCAGAGGCACAGATACAGACCTAGTGAGTACTTGGATCTCTTTTGTATAACCAAGATGATTTGTGCCCTTGACCTATCGGACTGACATGAAGTGGTTTCAAACTGCCTGCTAAAAACTTGTCCTCCTTACCAATACAAAAAGAGCCTTGGACAAGTGAGGTAAGCGGCCAATTCAATTTCTCAATGTGCTACACTGCTCAGAGCCCTAAATCAATGTGGCTTATTTATAGCCCACTATCAAGGTTGGTATTGTATGGATGTATCAGGGTCACGCTTTTGTGGGATGCACCATAAGGAGCCACAGTCTGGGCTATCTACATGATGGACTACTGGCAGAAGGCAAGTTGCACCTTGCAAAGATGGGTAAAAATGTATTTGGCCAAAGCATATTGAGCATGAATTGGATGGCTTAAAGTGAATCCGGCTGAAAGTAAGGATCTTGGATAAAGACCTGTGTGCGGTAGACTGCATGAATGCTATAGAAATAGAATTTGTGAAGCCACTGAGAGAAAAATCAGAAAACAATAATTGGTTGATAAAATACACTGTCACTATTGTCTATACGCCAATGCTCAATGTATGGAGAATAAGGTAAATTTTGGCTCAATGGAGGCAAGCATAACAGAGACCTGGTGGGATGATTCCCATGATTGGAGCATCTGAACCAGAGGTGGTATTCAGCAGGTTCTGACCAGTTCTGGAGAACTGGTAGTGGACATTTTGAGTGGTTTGGAGAATCAGTAAACACCACCTCTGACTGGCCCCGCCCCCATCTATTCTCTGCCTCCCGAGTCCCAGCTGATTGGGAGGAAATGGGGATTTTGCAGTAACCTTCCCCTGGAGTGGGAGGGAATGGAGATTTTATAGTATCCTTCCCTTGGAGTGGGGAAGGAATGGAGATTTACTATATCTGTTCCCTGCCACGCCCACCAAGCCATGCCTGCCAAGCCATGTCAAATCTACCAAGCTACGCCCACAGAACTGGTAGTAAAAAAAATTGAACCCCACTGATCTGAAAGAGACAATTGGTTGAAAAGGAAGCAATAAGGAAAGGAGACTTCAAATGTATTGTGAAAAATGCCCATGCCTGTTCAGATAGCCAAATTAATGAAACCGGTAATGCTGTAGAGAGCACCTGGGTTAAAATAAGAGCAAGGAGACAAATATATGTGCTACTATTTTGGTACTGTCAACCAAGAAGATGTGAATGGTTCCTTCCAAAAGCAAACTGCAGATCTTTCGAGTCATAATGAGGGGAGACTTAAGACACCATCTGTTGGGAGACAAACTCTGCCAAGGATGGATCCTCCTGATGTCTTGCTGACAACTGTCGCTTTCAGAGGGTGGAGGAGACAATAGAGGATCAGTTATCCTTGACTTGATACTAATCAATTGGGAAGACTTAATTGAGGGAATGGAAGCAGTTGAACCTTACCTTTATAACACTTGGGTTCCTAATGTTAAAGAAACTAAAATGGACTATAACCAAAATATGGTTCTTAAGGCTATCCAAGGAGACGCAGTGGTTCAGTGGCTAAGACGCTGAGTTTGTCAATCAGAAGGTCGTCAGTTCAGTGGTTCGAATCCCTAGCACCACGTAATGGAGTGAGCTCCCTTTACTTGTCCCAGCTTCTGCCAACCTAGCAGTTTGAAAGCATGTAAAAATGCAAGTAGAAAAATAGGGGCCACCTTTGGTGGGAAGGTAATAGCCCTCTGTGCACTTTTGGCATTTAGTCATACCGGCCACATGACATGGAGACATCTTCAGAAAACTCTGGCTCTTCAGCTTTGAAATGGAGTTGAGCATGGAGTTCCCTAGAGTTGGGAATGACTAGCACATATGTGCGAGGGGAACCTTTACCTTTAACTGAGGCTACCCAAAAATAAATAAATAAACAAAACAGATTTTAATGAATTCAGAGAACAATAAGTAGGATTCTATGGCAGGAGAAGTTAATGGGCAAAGTAAGTTGAGACTGGTAGGAGTTCCTTTAAAAAGGAAAAATTAAAAGTATAATTACAAGCAACTTCTGATGAAGAGAAAACTGGAAAGCTGTTAAAGAATTATCTGGATCCTTTTCAGTCAGGTTTCAGGTCTGCATATGAGACAGAGTGGTCACCCTCATGGATGATCTATTATGATGGGAGTGGGGTAGGATAGTGTGTGCCTCCTTGTTTGTCTTGACTTCTTGGTGGTTTTCAATACCATGGCATCCTTATGGGCTGACTTAGGGAATTAGGGGTGGACGACACAGTTATGTACTGGCTTACTTTCTTTCTCTGATGCTTTTTTTAAAGATCTGAGGCGGCAATAATTGAGGAGGTGGCAGGAACAGTGAACGGTTTATTAGTACTGACAGGCAAAGAACAGGCAAAACCCGTCTGACAGATATTTATACTTGTAGCTGTCAGACGGGGAACCAATGGCAAGCTTGTATTTCTCCCACAGTCAGGCAGGCGCATCTTGGCCAATCAGAGGAGCTTCATGCAGCACCATCTGCTGGCTGCAATAGCAATAGCAGTGGACTTATATACCGCTTCATAGGCCTTTCAGGCCTCTCTAAGCGGTTTACAGAGAGTCAGCATATTGCCCCCAACAATCTGGGTCCTCATTTTACCCACCTCGGAAGGATGGAAGGCTGAGTCAACCCTGAGCCGGTGAGATTTGAACCGCTGACCTGCTGATCTAGCAGTAGCCTGCAGTGCTGCATTTAACCACTGCACCACCTTGGCTCTAACCTTGCGTCTGGTGGAACACAACACCCCTTTCCCCTGGACTGAACATGCGTAGTCGTGGAGGTATCCAGGGCATCTGCGCATGGGCTGGAATCTTCTTTCTAAAGGTGTGGCTGTCGCCGAAGGAGGAAGAGTGCTGGACTCGCCGCGTTGGTGGATTGGTAACGAGAGCAGCGCTGGAGGCCCAACCCCGAATAGGAAGAGTTCAACCCATTTGGACCAGGTGTCGACAACAATTAGGAATGTGAGGTCAGCCATGGGACCCATGAAGTTGACATGGAGTCGACTCCACGTAGCCATTGGCTGTTCCCAGTTCCTGTGCGGAACGACAGGGGGCACCAGCCGCACACTTTGGCAAGGCAAGCAGCGCTGCACCCAGGGAGAAATGTCAGCATCCATGGAGGGCCACCAGACATTGCCACAGCCTAGACTTTTCATCCGGACAATGCCTGCGTGCCCTTCATTGAGGCGGGTCAGCACCGCATGGCGAAGTGAGGTAGGAATGACAACGCAGGCACCCCATAGGAGGCAGTCCTGTAGGACTGACAGTTCAGTGCGGTGGCAGAAGTAGGGGAGGAATTGAGCCTCCCTGGAAGTGGTGGGCCAGCCCCTGCGGACAGCGTCCATGACATGGGAGAGGACAGGGTTAGTGAGAGAGGCCTGAGCAATGTCCGATACGAACATAGGCAGGCGGAGGTCCTCGATAAGGCAAATAGAGTCAGTAGGGGCAGGATCAGAAAGTATGGTGGGCAGGGGGCAGCTTAAGGCATCGGCATGGCCCATATGGCGGCCAGGCTGGTAAATGAGGGAGTAAGTGTAAGCAGCCAGGAACTCTGCCCACCTGGACATTCTGGGGAAAATAATGGGTGGGGTAGGCCAGTCCCCGGCAAGGATCCCTAGGAGGGGCTTGTGATCCGTTAAGATAGTAAAGGGGCGGCCGTATAAATAATGATGGAAGCATTTTAGTCCCACAATGGTGGCCAGCACCTCCTTATCCAACTGGCTGTAATTGCGCTCAGCCTTGGATAAGGTGCGGAAGTAAAACACAATCAGAGCCTCCGACCCGTCAGGGTAGGCGTGGCTCAGGACGGCTGGACGCCGAAGGGGGAAGTGTCACAGGCAAGAAGCAAGGGTGGGTGCTCGTTGTATTGCGCCAAAACAGGAGGGGCAGTCAAGGAGTGTTTGACAGCCGTGAGCGCATGTGCCTTGCGGCTAGTCCAAACCCAGGGAGTGGAGCTGTCCAGCAGCCTGTGGAGTGGCTCTGCTAGAGAGGCTTCATGGGGGATAAAAGCAAGTAGAAGTTGAGGAGGCCTAAGAAGGCTTGCAACTCAACTTTATTAGTTGGGGCGGGGGTGGAGAGGATAGTGTATACCTTCGAGGAGGCGGGGTGAATGCCATGCTGGTCTATTAGATAGCCCAGAAAGTCAATGGCAGGAACCCCCAGCTGGCATTTAGATCTTTTTAGATGGAGGCCGGCTGCGCGGAAACACAGCAAGATGTCCCAGAGCATTTTGGCGAGTCCTGATCGGTCACAGGCAGCAATCAAGACATCGTCAAAATACAGGGTGACCCCAGGAATGCCATGGAGCAGCCACTCCATTAGACCTTGGAAAATTCCTGGGGCCACACTGATGCCGAACTGCAAGCGTCGGCATTTAAAAGCACCGCGGTGCGTGACAATAGTCTGCGCAGCTGCGGTGACATTGTTGACAGGCAGCTGTTGGTACGCCTGCCCGAGATCCAACTTGGTGAAAATCTTGCCATTGCCTAGGGAGTGCAAGACATGTTGCAAATGGGCACAGGATACGGGTGGGCTTGCAGGGCTTTATTCACAGTGGATTTAAAGTCCGCACAGATCCTAATGGATCCGTCGTACTTTAAGGGGACCATTATTGGGGTCTCCCAACAGGAGAAATCAACCAGCTCCAAGACCCTCTGAGCCAGGAGCTTGTCGAGCTCCGCGTCTACTTTAGCCTTTAAAGCAAGGGGCAAAGGCCTCGCTTTAAGGTGAATGGGAGCCACTGTAGGATCTAGGTTTAAGGAGATTGGGGTCCCAGTGCAGCAGCCTAAGGAAGGGGAAAAGACATCATCAAATTCAGATAGGAGAGAGGCAAGGTCTTCCCCTGGGGCTGAGGAGCAGTGGGTTGAGTGAATGCCAGAGATAGAGAGTCCCAGAGCCCGGAACCAATCGAGACCCAATAAGGAAGCCAGGGGTTTTTGAACAACCAGGAGAGGCAGGCGCCCTTGGAACGTGCCATAATTAATAAGGAAATGGCCGCAGCCAAGCAAAGGTATAGGGTTCCCCTGATAGTCCGTAAGGCAGCAGTTAGCGTGAGCCAGCTGGTGCCGGTGGAGTCGGGGCAGCAGCGAGTGTAAAGTGTCCCAGGACATGATGGATCTGGTGGATCCTGTGTCCAGTTCCATGGAGCAGGGGCGGTCTTCCAGGAGGATACGGCCCCCTATAGAAGAAGACAACGAGTCGATGACCCATTCAGGGCACGCCTCGTCAGCATCCCCAATGGAGAGGCTGTTCTGGCGGCGAGCCATAGAAGGTGCAGGTGGGCGGTAAACAGCAGCAGGCAGGTTGGCCGGGCACTGGTCGGTGGTGGCCGAATGGCAGATGGATGCCAAGTGACCCTTATTGCCACATACAGCGGTGCGGAAATGGCAGGAAGAGCGTAGGTGCCGGCCTCTGCAGCTCAGGCAGGGGCGGCCGTCTTTGTGTGACAGGGACTGCAAGCAGTCGATGGCCAGGTCCAGCTCAGACTGGAAATTGTCAGAGACTTGCTGGCAGTAAACAGTTGAGACAGGAAACATAGAAGCTGTAGGCGGAGTGAATCGGCGGAGGTCAGGCATGGACTGGTCAGCCATGTCAGATATGTGGGCTTCGTCCACTGCAATCTTGAGGGTTAGTTCAGACCTAAATAGTATCCGGCAGTGAAGGTTGATATCCCTGAGGCCATAGATGAACTGTTCGAGTAGTGCCTCATCGAGATCAACGAATTCACAGTTAATGGCGGCCGCCCGTAGTGCAGCCACATAGTGACTGATTGTCCCTCAGTTTGTACACAACGCCGTGAGAACCGGGAGGGAGCGGGCTTGTAGTGAGTTTTGAACTTAGTTAGTAGGAGCTCCCAAGGCACAGCATGGACCGGAGTAGATGAAGACAGTGCTCTAGCCGTAGCGAACATCTCCGGTACACAATAGTTCAAGAAAATGCCTCACTTCCAGTCAATAGAAAGGCTGGTAAGATCATGGGCCAAGAGAAAACACTCAAAGCGTTCAAGGAACGCATCCCATGATTCAGCCTCAGGGCGGAAAAGAGAGAAAACAGAAGCAGCAGCCATAGGAGGCATTTGGTGAGGGTCCGTTTCGCCCATCCTCGTCGCTAGTTTTAAGATCTGAGGCAGCAATAACTGAGGAGGCGGCAGGAACAGTGAACGGTTTATTAACAAAAGTACTGACAGGCAAAGAACAGGCAAATCCCGTCTGACAGCTATTTATACTTGTAGCTGTCAGACGGGAAACCAATGGCAAGCTTGTATTTCTCCCGCCGGCAGGCAGGCGCATCTTGGCCAATCAGAGGCGCTTCATGCAGCGCTATCTGCTGGCTGCATTTGGTGGAACACAACACTTTTCCCCGCTGGGGTTGATAGGGAGCAATAGATCCAGCTCATGGCCCTTGTTTTGTAAGGTTGCACAGGGCTTAGAGCTTTCTCCGCTCCTTTTTAACTAGAAATGTAAGTGTGAATGTCTTTCGCAGTTCCTGGAGGCTGTGGGAGCCTCAGTGGGGACAACAGACAGAACCCATGTAAGATAAGTAGCTGTGGGTAGCAGGCACTTCTGTATCCAGGAATTTATCATCTTTGGTCTTGGATGGGGTTGCACTATTCCAGACTGATCCAGTGGCTAATTTGGGGGTTCTCCCATACTCAAAATATTACCAGAAATTGAAATGAAGATGAAGATTGAGATCCCAACAAAGGTCATCCATCAAAATGACCAATGACATCTCTCTTTTATGCCAAGGCTGCAACTGTTCCTGATAACCCACCTATTTTAGGGTGCTCTTTAGTTGTTCTAAGACCATTGAGCAGCCCGTGGTGTCCCTGTTTCTGGTGTTTTATTTCCCATGGTAGCATTATTCCAGAGTGGAAGCTATGGGAAAATGAGTTTAAGTTACAGGAAAGCTAGTTATAATAGAATATTAGGGGAAATGTCCTAATAGTAAGACATTTATCCAGAAATTTGGTGAGCTACCCTTCACTGGATGTGTTCAAACAGATCTGCTTGAAATGCTTTAATGTAGATCTTCACACCTAGTAGAAGTTTGAACTAAATGGATGAAATGACCTCTTTAACCTTATCATTCCATGTACTGAGTCCTACGTGTTGCTGAGAGCCAAGACATAGTCTTCTAGAGGTAGCCCTCACTTAGCGCCTATCTCATACAGTGACATTCGCAGTGACAACACTGATGAAAGGTAATTTTGTGATTCATCCTACCAGGTTTTTAAGCAAAACAACACCAAAATAAGATCATAAGCATAATTTCTGTTTCACATAGTGACTGCTTTACTTAACAACCAAATTACAACTTCCAATTTTGAATGCTAACCAGGGACTATCTGTATAGAGTTCAAAGCAGAGGTGGGTTCCTACCTATTTGGTTCAGTTCGAACTACCAAATAGGTAGTAACTCCAGTGGACACATGACCATACTAGTTCTATCCTACATGGCGCCATCTTGGTTTTCTGTTCTGCACATGCGCAGAACAATCTTCATTGAAAAAATGTAATCCCTCTCCCTTTTTTAATGTTATGTGCATACGTAGACAGTTTTAAGTGCAAATGCCCTGCCCACGCACCCCATCCAGTTACTTCTCACCTCCTGGTCACATGACTGCCAAGCCACACCCACAAAATAAGCCACAGAACTGGTAGTAAAAAAAATTGAAAGCTTCTACTTCTTCTGGAGGGACATTTGAAGAAACATCAGCTGGCCTGTACCAGCTCAAGTATGTATTGATTCTCACTTTAGGCAACCAGTACTTGTTTACATACAAATAGGATAAAATTATATTAACTTGGTAGAATGTTTTGCAAGGGAAAGGGAATGGAATTGACAATCATAGTTTTTGTTTTTCAAGAGGCACTTTTTAACATTCTAAAATATTACAGAGAAAAATAAAGTAAATGCATTTATTATTTGCAAAATAAAATGCCCAATATTTAGGAATCAGTCCAACTGGTTTTAATGTGATATATTCCTTCCTTGTATTATTGCCCAGAACCAATTCTAAATCATATACTGATTTCATGATGAAAATATTGCAGTTCAATATTCCAGGCAAATGGTTGTAAGCAGACAATATTTGCTTCTACTAGTCTCCCCCACCTGAATTTGGCAATCAAAGGCAACCTAAGAGCATTAGTCTTACCCAGGTTTTACAATTACATTTTTTGGACCAATGAAATTATAGAATTGAAGAATGAAAAGCCAGCTGTTTTTTTCTAGTGTCGTTTTAATATGGCCTTTTATAAAAAAAATTCCTGAAACGTCAACTCAAAACTGAAAGATAGGTTACCTCCTCTTACCTTTTCATATGGTTGGAAGAAAGGGCCCATTCAGCTATCTGCTCAGAGAACGGTATAATAATAACAGCATATAAATCCAATAAACAAACAATAAACAAACAAACTAATAGTACACTTGCATTTTGATTGTGATTTGTTTTCTTTTTACAAAACTTGAATATTTTCATCACGACCTCAGTATGTTACGTGTAAATGATTCTGTGCAAAAAATAAATGGTAGAAAAATACAAGCAAGAAAAATAAAGCAGCAAGAGAATAATCAGGAGGTTCCCCCCCCACACACACACATTTGACCTGCTTCCCTTTCTGTATGGATTTCAAATTTCCATTGCAACATCTTCACGTGGTAAAAAGAGCAGCGGATTTTCTCCCTGACTTTATTAAGAAATGAGGGAGGATGGAGGGAGCCCAAGGAGAGTTTTTATGGGGGTGCCCTATTCAGCTGACACTGTCCTTTTTTCAGAGAGCCAATGACTTGTTAGTACCCCTAGCAGCAGCATGAACAGATGTGTCCCTGACAGGCGATAGATGGTCAGGGTCCATCTGGCCAGTACAGCCTGGACAGAAATGATGTATACAGCTTCATCAGTGAATGACTGTCATCAATCCTGGACCATGGATAGCGTAAATGACAGCTACACTGCAGCTGAGGCCCAGCTGTGGGGCTGGGGAAAAGGACTGATTTAAGAACGGTGGTAATCAGGAAGGTATCGTTCTCCTGGACTTTAATTTGTATCTTTAACCTCCTCTAAATATCTCTCCGGATAGTGTGCCGAGCGGGTATGTGTTTTTAAAGAGCCTGATGGTGGAATTAGCTTCCAAGTGTCAGCCATTCTCTGCTCTCCTTTAACTGTTGATTACGCGAAGTCCCACTCTGCATTAACGGATGCATGCTGAGCATCAGCCACTGTATGGCGGCCTCCACAATTTAATTATTACCTCATTGATTTTTCATGTATTTCCATTTTCTCTTCTTCAAGTCAGAGTAGCTCTTCTATTGGGGCAATGTTTGTTTTCTCTCACCAAGATTTCCTGGTGGAATTTGTTGGAAGTCAAATATTTGTTTGGATTCTCCTCCCGCCCCCGTTCTTCTTCTTCTTCTTCTTCTTCTTCTTCTTCTTCTTCTTCTTCTTCTTCTTCTTCTTCTTCTTCTTCTTCTTCTTCTTCTTCTTCTTCTTCTTCTTCTTCTTCTTCTATTATTATTATTATTATTATTATTATTATTATTATTATTATTATTATCCATTATAATACAATTGTATCACAGCGGCCAGTTGTTTCGCTGGATTTGGCATTGGTTACTAGTCGGGCCCCACCCAGGGGCCTAGGACGTCGTAACGTATTTTCGTAATATGCGTGCAGATCCAAGCAGTGCGGCTTTTTGCATTTGACTGATGGTGATTTTGTCCATTTTTAACTGTTTTAAATGTAATTCCAGTGCTTTTGGTATAGCACCCAATGTGCCAATTACCACTGGAATTACCACTGCTGGTTTGTGCCATAGTCGTTGAATTTCAATTTTTAAGTCCTGGTATTTTGCGATTTTTTCATGTTCCTTCTTGGCGACCCTGCTATCCCCTGGTATTGCGATGTCTATGATTGTGACCTTATTTTTCTCAACCAGTGTGATGTCTGGTGTATTATGCGCCAGTATTTTGTCGGTTTGTATACGGAAATCCCACAAGATCTTGACCATCTGATTTTCGGTGACTTTTTCAGGCTGATGTTCCCACCAGTTTGTTGCTGTTTTAATATTATAATTTTTGCACAAATTCCAATGGATCATTTGTGCTACTGAATTGTGCCGCAATTTATAATCAGCCTGCGTGATTTTTTTACAGCAGCTGAGTATGTGATCAACAGTTTCATCAGCTTCTTTGCAAAGTCTGCATTTGGCATCATCAGAGGATTTTTCGATTTTGGCCTTAATGGCATTTGTGCGGATAGCTTGTTCTTGCGCAGCTAGGATTAGTGACTCTGTTTCTTTCTTTAATGTACCTGTTGTTAACCATAACCATTACTATTACTATTACTACTACTACTACTACTACTACTACTACTACTATTATTATTATTATTATTATTATTATTATTATTATTATTATTATTATTATTATTATTTTAACCCTTCAGGAATGTATCTTTCTGCTTGGCTGCCGGTCTCTGGTCATTCCAGAGATGGTAAAACATGGTAGCGATCGCTACCAAAGTTATTACGACATCTGAATCAAATAATGTGTTGACTATAGGAAATTACTAATAGAAAGTACCACCTTTTTCAAAAGGTTTCTCTTTAGTATGCACTAAAGATCATGCATAATTTGCATCTATTAGCATTTTATTATTCCACTCGCATTGGGGAAAAGAAAATGAAAACAATTATTGTATCCTCAATGGACATTTCTTTACTTAGAACTGTTTTATCATAAATTATCCCCCCCCCCCCTTTAATGGAATTCAGTATGTGGTTATGCCTGGAAATAATAAGAATGATGTTGTATCACATTTTAAAAGCACGGGAAGTTAGATTTCATTTATGAACAGTTTCATTCACTGCACTCTGTTTGCAAACATATTTATCTGAAGGCATTAATTTATATTAAGCCACAACTATATCAAGTAACAGATTTAAGGACTTAGATTTTTACAGGAAATAAAAGCAAGCAATTGATTTGGAGTTTGTAACCTAAAAACTATATTTATATTTGTGTGTGTTTGTGTGTGTGTGTGTCTGTGTGTGTGTCTGTGTGTGTGTGTTTGTTTGTAGATTTTCACGGGTGTAGGTATGCTGGTCTTGTTGTATTCGGATCATTTCCCGTGTAAGATTGAGATTGTCAAACACCAGCCAAGACAATCTCAATCTTACATGTGAAAAGACCCGAATACAACAAGGCCCAAACACACACACACACACACACACACACACATCAACTGTTCACCAATACAAAAATATTCATATTGGATGCTAGCTTCTTACTGTGTCTGTGTAATTGTGAATTAAATGTCAACCTCAACCCCAAGAGCAAATTTAAGGTAAAGTATGTAAGAATACTAACTAGTCAATTACATCATTTGTAATTGAAACTAAACTAACTAGTCAATTACATTATTTTTAATTGAAACTAAACTAACTAGTCAATTACATCATTTGTAATTGAAACTAAACTAACTAGTCAGTTACATGATTTGTAATTGACACTAAACTAACTAGTCAATTACATCATTTGTAATTGAAACAAAAAGGGATCTATCGAAAGGTTAACAATCTAGATTTAATTTGGAATTGGGCTTAAAAAACATTTTAACATTTTATAAAAATTAGTGGACATCACCCCCATCCCACCCCCAAAAAAGGCCAGTTCAAAACTCATTATAATACATCCTAACGTATAAATAAATAGTGATTTGATCATGTGCACATTCTTAAGACTGGATACTAAAAGCAAATGTCAAGTACAGTAGTTTTACGGAGGATGTAAGTGAGTCTTGATCTTTTTATCTAGAAAACAGTTTCAGGTATGGATGTATGCCTACATCAAAAAGAAAGAGCTCAACTGCTTTTGGATACTGAGGACATTTTCATGTCCTGTTGCTAGTCAGACAAATGGTGGATAATAAAGAAGAAATAAAAAGATGTCTAAGATATACAGACCCCACCCTTTGTAGGTTTCGGTCTCTAAATCCGAATTGACATCTTGAATTATTCCATGAATGTTATAGGCCATCTAAATAAAGGCTGGGAAATATACCTTTTATGACAGAATTGTACCAGAAATTATGTTGCCCCTTTATAGATAGCTCCTAACACTAGTATTGGCAATGTGGCTTCTGCACAAAAATCACACATGTGGATTTTATGTCAAACTACCAGGTAAGTGTGTATAGTAAGTCCTATGATCTCAGGTCCACAGAAAGCCTTTGAAAGCCCCATGTCAAGGTTTTGGTGAAAGAATGATTAAAAATGGCTGCACAGTTTCCTAACTATTTGACCAAGAAGAAATAACCATAGTGCAAATCCAGGGGTGGGCTTCAAAAATTTTAGCAAGGGATTCTTTGCCCATTTGCTGGATGGGTGTGACCATGGTGGGTGTGGCCTAGTCGACCTCCTGCAGCATAGCAGGGGTGCATTTTTGCCCTCCCCAGGCTCTGGAGGCCCTTTGGAGCATATCAGAAGTATGGAAAGACCAGAAACAGGCTCGTTTCTGGCCTTCCCAAACTTCATGTAGACTCATTTTTCACCCTCCCCAAGCTTCCATATGTGCCCTACACTTACCTGCATCCAAAATGGGCCGCATGGGGACTCCTGAGAGGGGTGGTGTTACGTCCTGGCGTGACTACTGGCAAGCTGAGAAGATCCCTATTGGCTGAGGCGCGCAGCAAAAACACAAACTCCAAATTGATTGCCTGTCTGACAGCTAATAGTATAAATAGCTGTCAGACAGGGGACGCTGGTTCTTGTTGTTGGTTAATAGTTCTGTTAAAATAAAGCCTTGATGGTTACCATAGTCTCCTCTCATTCCTCAGTAGCTTAATACAAAGCACTGGCGACGAGGGTGGGATTGGGTTTCTTAACACTTTTTTTTAATATAAAACTTAGACATTACTGAGGAAAAAATATAATTTTTTTGCCTCACAACTACATTCACCGTCATATCTGTGATTCCCACTTTTGCCGCTTTTATGCCAGACAAGGAATCTTGGGCAGCCTTCCTTGAGAGATTTGAATGCTTCATCAACGCAAATGATTTTGCTCGAATTTCCTCTAAAAGGAAACAAGGCTATTTTTTAAGCTTGTGTGGCCCGGAGATGTTCTCCACAGCTAGGGCTCTAGCTGCTCATGTTCCTGTCCACTCACTACCCTGGGATGTCTTGATTAATAAGTTAAGAGCCCATTATGCTCCAGCCCTGTCTCGCATAGCCTGAAAGTGCACTCAGGGTGAAGGTGAGACAGTGAGCCAATACATGGCTACATTGCGAATTCCAGAACCTTGATGAGGCTCTATTGGAGCAATTAGTCTGTGGAGTAAAAGACATGCGTCTCCAACATCGTTTATTAGCCCGATCTGAGATTACATTGCAAATCGCTATGGATGAGGCTAGAGCTGCGGAACAATCTGACAGGTCTGCTGCCGAAATTCAGAGGTACCAGGCTGCCCACAGTCAAGCCTCCTCTTTAGCGGCAGTCAATCAGTAACATGATGGAGAAGAGACCTCAGTGGGAGACGATGATGACATCAGTCGCCTCAGAGCAACCCAGGGGAATAGATGGAGAGCAAAGCCGTTTGGCTGCCTAAGCTGCAGTGGTAACCACTTGCATTCCAATTGCAAGTTCAAGACGACCACCTGTAGGCGTTCTGGGAGGATATGCCACATATCATACGTGTGCTGTGCCACACTACCCTCCTCTGAGATGGCTGGACCACGACAAGTAGCAGGCTGGCAGAAGAGCTAACAAACCCAGTGAGAAGACTCATATTATCAACTGCGCTGCGGATTCCGAAAAGAAATCTGGATATAAAATAATGTACCTCACGGTATTGCTTGAAGGGACTCCATGTAAAATGGAAATTGACACCGGGTCCCCTCGGTCCATTATATCATGGATTAACCTCAAGCGGTTAATGCCTTCTGTTAACCATCAGAATTTGAACTCATGTCATTGCAAATTGTGAGACTATCAGGGCAATTACATTCGAATAATGGGTTGTGTGGGTTTTCAAATTGAATATGGTTTGATTCCTTAGGTCTTTCTATTGCAGGAATCCATGCTACGAATCCCGAGGACTATGCCACCCTGGCCAGGGAGTTCGAGGATGAGTTTAGTAACACTCTTGGTAAATATGCTGGGTCATCAATATCCTTTAACCTAGACCCTACAATAGTCCCAATCAGATTAAAAGCTCGCCGCGTGCCTCTTGCCTTAAAGGCTAAGGTTGACGCTGAAATTGATAAATTGCTAGCCCAGAGCATATTAGAGTCCATGGATTATGCACAGTGGGAAACTCCCATTGTGATTCCTCTTTAGTCCATTAGGATCTGTGCCAACTCTAAGCTGACAATAAATAGAGCCCTCCAGGCTAATCCCTACCCTGTTCCAATAGCGCAGCATTTGCTGCAATCCTTGGGACAGGGTAAGCTGTTTGCCAAACTTGATCTGGCTCAAGCGTATCAACAACTGACTGTTGATGATGTAACGGCTGATGCCCAAACTATAGTCACTCACCGTGGGGCTTTCCAGTACAAATGCCTCCAGTTTGGAGTATGCGTGGCCCCGAGCATTTTTCAAAGTATAATGGAGTGAGTGCTCCAAGGACTGCTGGGGGGGGGGGGTAATACCATATTTTGATGACATTTTAATTGTGGCAGATAGTCGTCAGGAATTAATGTCAAAATTGAGAAGTGTGCTTCAGTGCTTCTGCAGCGCTGGACTCAAATTGAAAAATAACCAAATGTTATATTGGAGTGGAATCAGTGGAATTCCTAGGGTTTCTGATCGATGCCCAAGGAATTCACCCAACTCCGTCCAAAATTGAGGCCATTAAAAATGCTCCTGCCCCCACTAATAAGCTGAACTGCAAGCCTTCTTAGGGCCATTACATTTTTACGCCATGTATCTGCCGCATAAGGCATCCATTGCGGAGTCTTTACACAGACTGCTTGATTGTTCAGCAGCCTGAAAATGGGACAGCTGCGAAGCCCATGTGTTCGCGACTGTCAAATATCTGCTTACTTATGCAGTACAGCAATAAATTACCACTCATCCCAGCATGCGATGCGTCCCCTTATGGTATTGGGGCGGTTTTGAGCCACCGATGCCCTAATGGGACAGAGGCACCAATTGCTTATTTCTCTCGGACCTTGTCCAAGCTTAGAGAAATTCTAGTCACCAGGATAAGGAGGCTTTGGCGGCCGTAGCAGGAATCAAGCAATTCCATAACTACCTATACGGCCGCCACTTTTTGCTCCTTACTGACCACAAGCTCTTATTAGGGATTCTAGCTGGTGACCGCCTTACTCCGGCCATTCTCTCACCATGTATGTCGCGGTGGATTGTCTTTTTGGTGGATTATTCTTACCAGTTAGAATACCATCCTGGTAAAAATATGGGGCATGCAGAGGCCCTCAGCCACTGCCCCTTGCCATCCCTGGGTCCAGATCTGTGTCAATCCTCTTGATAGAGGACATTGAGTTGCCTCTAATGACCACTGATATAGCAATTCACTCTAAACGAGACCCAGTTCTCTCCTAGGTGCTAGATTGGAATCACAGGGGGTGGCCTAAGGACAAGCTGTCCGCTGAGTTCCTTCCATATTATAGATGATGTCTGGAACTTTCGGAACCGAAGGATTGCTTATTATGGGAAAGCAGGGTAGTAGTTCCACCTTTGCTCTGCCATACGGTCCTTGATTGCCTCCACGTGGGCCATCCAGGCATAGTGCAGATGAAAGCCCGCAGCTATGTCAGGTGGCCCAAACTGGATGAATAAATTGCTCAGTGGATTGACAGCTGTCGGCCATGTCATAGCAATAGCAATAGCAATAGCAGATTTTTATATACCGCTTCATAGGGCTTTCAGCCCTCTCTAAGCGGTTTACAGAGTCAGCATATTGCCCCCAACAACAATCCGGGTCCTCATTTTACCCACCTCGGAAGGATGGAAGGCTGAGTCAACCCTGAGCCGGTGAGATTTGAACCGCTGAACTGCTGATCTAGCAGTCAGCTGAATCTAGCAGTCAGCTGAAGTGGCCTGCAGTACTGCACTCTACCCACTGCGCCACATGTCAGATGTCTCGGCCTGCTCCTTCAGTTTCACCGCTGAGGGAATGGGAATTGTCTCATGGACCGTGGTCCCACATCCACATGGATTTCATGGGCCCAGTCCAGGATCAAACCATTTTAGTCGTCGTGGACGCATTTTCCCGTTGGGTAGAATTAGTACCTATGAAATCAATGACTTCGGAGAAAACAGTAAGGGCCCTGCAGCGCCTGTTGGCTACCCCTGGGTTACCAGACACTTTGGTATCCGATAATGGGCCCCAACTAATGTCAGCAGTCTTCCAGGCCTTCTTGGCCAAATTAGATATTCGATATATATTGGTGGCCCCATATCATCTGGCCAGTAATGGCAGGGGCAAACGGGCAGTTCAGTCAGCCAATGAGTCTCTCTCTAGAATGGCCCCTGGTAACTTGGTGGAGAAAATCACTAACTACCTGGCAATCCAACATTCCACTTCCTGTGCAGTGTCAGGCAAAAGTCCTGCTGAATTATTAATAGGGCGTGCCTACAGACATTACTAGACCGATTGCACCCCACGTATGAAACAGACTCCCCGCAATCAGAGACAGGTCACACTAGAAGTTTCCTACCTGGGGATAGACTCTATGCCCGTAACTGCCAGGGGGATCCCAGATGGGTGCCCGGAGTTATCACACAAGTAACCAGGCCCTGTTCTTATAGGGTCCGATTAGAGATGGACACCAGTGGCACCGCCACATAGATCAACTGCGGCACCAGGTTCTGTAACATCAACCTGCAGCTGAGTTATTTCCAAACCGTGTTCAACAACAACTCAAACAAACCTTGAATGCTGCCTACTGGCAAGACCCAACCCACCAACTCTGGCCTCATTCCGATGTGTTCTCGTTGGCTGGCTTACCTGCTAGTTCCAGAAGGCCGCAGAGGGTGGAGTCTCCTGTTGCTTATGACTCCCATCGTCCAGCAGTGTAGGAGTCCAATTGACAACCTGATCTTCCGGCTCCAATTGAGGGACTGAGACGCTCAGGGCGGAACTGACATCAGCCTGCCTATTTAAAGGACTACATCTGCGCAATCCGGAGGAAAGGAGTGTTACATCCTGGCGTGGCTACTGGCAAGCTGAGAAGATCCGTATTAGCTGAAGTGCGCCTGCCAGCTGGCAGGAGAATTGCAAACTCCTGATTGGTTGCCTGTCTGACAGCTAATAGTATAAATAGCTGTCAGACAGGGGATGCTGGTTCTTGTTGGTTAACTAGTTCTGTTAAAATAAAGCCTTGATCATTATCATAGTCTCCTCTCATTCCTCAGTAGCTTAATACAAAGCAGGTGGGGAGGGTGGGAGGGGCCAGCCAGAAGTGGGATTTGCGGGTTCTCTGAACTGCTCAGAATCTTAGCTAGAGGTTCTCCCGAACCCCCAGCAATCCAATCCTAAAACTGACTTAGGAGGTTAAAAAAAACACCTCACCCACTTTTTCCCAAGTAGAAGGAATATAAATTCCTAGTTTTACATGCAGAAAAAGGTCCCATCCATTTTGAATCATTGCTCTGCCTACTAATGTCCAAATAAGCATAGCCTATGGCTATCAAAAAATTGCCTATCTCTCCTGCCTAAGATATAATATTATATGCAGATCTCAAGATTGTATCTTCAGGCAGGACATCTCACTTGGTTGAGGATTTGTTCCTTTTCCCTCTCCCTTTGCCATCTGAAAATAACACAAGCAATGGTGTCACAATAGCTTCTGCAAAAGCCAAGAGAAAAGTACCATTAAAACATCAGTGGTCAAGAATCTATATTTTTAAATTTCATTTATTAAACATTACTCTATAGTGTTGCAATTAAAAAGACTCTTAGTGGCTTACACAGAATACAAAATGACTAATTAAAATATCCATAGTAATTTATAAAGCCATACGAAATTTATAAATAACAATTAAAAAAAGCAACACAATCAGATCCACAAAAGGGGAAAGAAGAAATATAAAAATAATAATAGATGCAGTTTCAGTGCTGGTGAGCAATTGTAAATCTCCATTTCCCATGGCCATGAATGAGACCTGGGTGAAACTCCCCAGTGTACCTCAGTCCCACAAATACTTGTTAGATTTTAGCTGAACCAGTATTAAAATTCAAGGAATATTCAATAGCATGTTAAACTCCTTCAACAAAAGAAAAATTTGTTTTACATTTTAGAAGGCATATTTTCGCTAAATACAAAACAACAAATGCATAGAGAAGTGATGTTTCCGCTGTAGGAATAAGGACTACCTAACACAGATTTCCACCATCACAGACTAAAAAGAGACACAAGAAGATAATTCGGATTCGTTTTTTTAAAAAAATGGAAATATAGTGAATGTCCTAATTTTAATAATTTGTTGCTGATTCATTAATCAGACTGGAGAATGGAATATCACAAACATATATGGCAGATTTGGTTGTTGTTTGATAAAATCTTTGAAATGTGCAGATGCTATATGATTTATCTCTTGATATTGGAATGACATAGTGTAAAATACATAAAGAATCTGGTAATTTTCTGTGTTGTAAGAAACTGATAACAGTCTCATTAAAATCTTGAAACAGCAAACAATTGAGAGGCATTTATTAAGACAAGCACATTTATACTGATGCAATGAAGAAAATGATAGTAGTATATGTATGTATGTGTGTGTATGTGTATATATATATATACGTGTATATACACACACAGACACACACACACATGCATACCCACACACATACATATATACCATCAAGTAATCAAGATGTTACAACACAGCCAAGCAATCTGTTTGCAGCAACAGAGCCAGCACTCCACACCCACCCACCAGTATTTAAAGAGGGATGGCAGCTCCGATCACGCTTTGCTCGCACAGGGACGAGGCCGAAGACACCAGCCTGAAGATGACAAGTGGGACCTTGTCGAAACGTCACCAACATACTCTCAATCTTACACGGGAAAAGAGCCGAATACACCAAAACCTGCATGCATGCATGCATGCATACATACATACATACATGTGTGTGTATATGTATATATGTATATATGTATATATGTATATATGTATATATGTATATATGTATATATGTATATATGTATATATGTATATATGTATATATGTATATATGTATATATGTATATATGTATATATGTATATATGTATATATCTATATATCTATATATCTATATATCTATATATCTATATATCTATATATCTATATATCTATATATCTATATATCTATATATCTATATATCTATATATCTATATATCTATATATCTATATATCTATATATCTATATATCTATGTAGATCTTTGGTTGTTCGGGTTTTCTCCCGCGTAAAATTGGAAGTGTCTTGGTGACGTTTCAACGAAGTCTCATTCGTCATCTTCAGGCTTCGTGCTTCCAGGAGCAATGTGAGATATCAGCTGTTTCTTCCTTTTAACTTCCAGTGGGGGTTTGAGCTGATTGGGTGGGAGCTTGGCTGTGTTCTGATTGGGTGGAGGTGCGTTCTGATTGGTTGGGGGTTTGTGTTTCATGTAAGGATAGGAGGGGTTTAAAGTGGCTAATGGATCAGTGTGGGGTTTTCTCTGCTTTCTTTGTGGATGCTTGGTGGTGACATCCTGTGTGGCTCTTGTGAGTGTGGGCCTGGTGTCATTCATCATGTTAGGGACTCGTTTATCAATAAGGGCAGGCTTCCAAATGGCTGGCAGGCGGGAGGCATCGTCCTGCCTGTTCATGCTGTGTGGGTGTTTTTCTATCTCGATGGCTTCTCTGATTATTCTGTTGTTAAAATGTTCAGCCTTGGCAATAGTTCTGGTCTTTTTGAAGTCAATTTTATGTCCTGTGGGTTTAAAGTGTTGGACCAGGGAAGAAGTTGG
Source organism: Thamnophis sirtalis (assembly GCF_051295495.1). Classification (NCBI taxonomy): domain Eukaryota; kingdom Metazoa; phylum Chordata; class Lepidosauria; order Squamata; family Natricidae; genus Thamnophis; species Thamnophis sirtalis. The sequence goes on along the minus strand of NW_028261381.1, from coordinate 28,172,446 downwards.
TTCCTCTTTTCTGATTGCGTTTTTGTGTTCTTCAATGCGTGCACTTATTCTTCTGTTGGTTTGTTCGATGCATGTGGTGGTGCAGGTGGTGCATGGGATTTCATATACTCCTTGATTTTCTAACTCAATTTTGTCTTTGGGGTTTCTTAGGATGGTGGATATTTTTCGGTTAGTGCAGAATGCTGTCTTGATGTTGTGTTTGTGGAGGATTTTGCTGATTCTGTCTGTGGTGGCTTTTATGTATGGGAGGAGGGCTTTTTTGTTTTCTTGTTCTCTGTCCTGGATTTTAGTGGGGGTTTCTTTTTGGATTAGGTTGGTGATCTTATTTCTTTGGAATCCATTGGATGTCAGTACGTTAATGAGAGTAGTTCGGTTTTTAGGTGTTGTTCATCAGCTAAGCGTTTTGTTCTGGAGATGAGTGTCTTGGCTACAGAGTTGATCTGGGCTGGGTGGTGGTGTGAGAGTGCGTGCAGATAGCGGTTAGTGTGTGTTTTCTTCTGGTAGATGGTGTGTCCTAGGGAGCCATTAGATTTCCTGTAGACTAAGACATCCAGGAAGGGAAGTTGGTTGTTTACTTCTGTTTCCATGGTGAACTGTATTTTGGGGTGTAGGCTGTTGAGGTGTGTAAGGAAGTTGTCCAGTTGTTCTTTCCCATGTGGCCAGATTATGAAAGTGTTGTCTACATATCTGAGCCAGAGTTTGGGTTTGTGATCAGATTTTTCTAGAGCTTGGGTTTCAAAGTTTTCCATGTAGAGGTTGGCAATGACAGGTGAGAGGGGTGATCCCATGGGTGCTCCTTCTATCTGTTTGTATTTTTGTCCATTATAAATGAAGTATGTGTTGGATAGGCAATGGTTGGTCAGATCAAGGATGTGTATTGGGGGGGGGGTATATTTGTTTTGGATAGCTGTCAAGGCTTCTTTGATTGGCACTTGGGTGAAGAGGGATACAACATCGAAGCTCACGAGTAGGTCGCTGGGCTGTAAGTTTTGTTTCTTTGTGATCTCTATGAACTGGAAAGAGTTTTTTACATGTGAGGTGATGGAATCTGCATAGGGCTGTAGTTGTTTGGCGAGAAATTTGGCTAGATTTTGTAGAGGTGAGCCTATGGAGCTGACTATGGGTCTAAGTGGAGTTCCTTCTTTGTGTATCTTGGGGAGACCATAGAGCTTAGGGCATCTGGATGATTTCTCTCTGGGAATGATTCTTTGCTGGATCTCTTCACTGATGGGGGAGGCTTTTATTTTGGAAATAGTGGTTTTTTTCAGGTAGGTTGTGGGGTCCGTGTTTAGGGGTTTGTATGTGGAGTCTTGGAGTAGGTTGATTAATTTAATTTGGTAGTCAGAAGTGTTCATAACCATCATGGCATTGCCCTTGTCTGCTGGTAGGATTATTATGCTGGTGTCTTCTTTTAGGTTAAGCAGTGCTGTCTGTTCTTCTTTGGGTAAGTTGCTTTTGGGTGGCTTGCTATACATATGTGTGTGTGTGTGTGTGTGTGTGTGTGTGTGTGTGTGTGTGTGTGTATGTGTATGTATGTATGTATGTATGCATGCATGTATGTATGTATGTATGTATATATGTATGTATGTATTAGAGTTACAACCCCCGGTATGCCCAAATATGGGAGGAAGATCACTACTTCCATTCTCTGTCCTTCGGCTCGTCACAAGAGACCATCCAGATGACCATCCAGCACAAATACAACCAGTAGTGGTGGTGGCATGAGGCTCCGCCCACTTGTTGCGTGCACACGCGAGTGCGCCCAAACCAGTAGTAAAAAAATTGGTAACCCACCATTTGTGTTTGTGTGTTTCCAATTTTCTATCATGGCCAAGAATTTTAAGGCAGGCAGGAGCAAACCTGCTTTCCAGTTGGTGATATTTGTAAGAGCAGGAAGCAAATGAACCCACCGTTCCACCTGCACTCTTTCATTGCATCCTTTATTTTATACACAGTAATAGATTTCTGGCAGAATGGATGTGGCAGAATGGGAGCCGAAGTCTTAATAGTATGTCTTCTGTATTCAATCAGTTTCAGAGTGTGGCAAGGCTGAGTTGGTTCAGAAGCAAAAACATGCTCAACAAATGGAGAAAAAAAACCCACCACCACCAAGCAAAATGGTATTTAAAACACATTCCTTACATAGCAAAGTGGAAGAGATTTTAGTATGTTTCCTGAAGAATGAGAATAGCTTACTCTGCTGAATTGAAACGTCCAAGTTGAAATGCAAACTTCCTTGGTTCCACCCAGTTGCTGAGCAACATGAATGCAGAACTGCTAAATTAGGTCCACACTCTGAGTGACCCCTGCTATCATACTGTTTAGGCCTCTAACCTAACCCGAACCACTGTTTAAGTGCCTGGGAAATTTAAAATCCACAAGCACAGCAAACAACCAGAGCTAATAATAATAAGGACAACTAATAATACAAAAAGAGAAATAATACAATGAAAACCAAGCAAGGGGGTACCTTTGATCAAGTGAGTGGAACCTGCAAGAATAATGTTTCATCATATTTTAATAAACATATTTATCCCTTTATTTGAAATATGCCTAGAGGTGAGGATACTTGCCTCACACTTAGGATGCTGAAAGTTCAATCCTAGGCAGTGACAGATTTCTCTATCAGGGCATAGAGAGAAAATATCTGCTGTGAATTCCTCATAAGCATCAGGAAAGGCATCCGCTCAGTAAACACTCAGCTCCATTCAGTCACCCCGACTCCACCATGAAAAAGGTATTACAGGGTTATAAAATGAAAGAAAAAGTCAAGGTGCCACCTATCAAAAAACTCTAGGCAGCTTTCTCCATGATGACATTTGGTATTAGCTGTTAACCTGGCATTGCCTGGATATTTATTAATAGGGGGGAAGTGTCTGGACCAAACATAATTTCTAATGTTGGATTTTCCACCCAGGCCATTACAACACGAAACAACAATGGATACACAGCCAACACCAATCAGCACCAATCAGCACCAATCTACCAATCATGATACAACCACACAACCAATCATTCCATTTACTGAAACAATGCCAGCACTCCACAAACACCCCACCAAGATTTATAGAAAGATGGCAGCTCCAACCACGCTTTAAGCCCAAAACCCAGCCTGAAGATGGCGAGTAAGACCTTGCCGAAACGTTGCCAAGACAATCTCAATCTTACACGGGAAAAGACCCGAATACAACAAGACCAGCATACCTACACCCATGAAAATCTATGAAAACATATCTTAATTATTACATATCTAGATCTTCTCCAGGGCTATCTTTCCCTAGCCTGGTTATTCCAATAACCAATCACCATTGTGCCCAAATCCATCCATTTTGTTACTGTCACCCTCTTCTCTTTCCTTTATTTTTCCCAACATTATAACCTTCTTCAGAGAGCCATTTTCTTGCATAAGGTACCCAAATTAGGGTAATGTGTGCTGGGTCATTTGTACTTTGAATGACAATTCTGGATTCATTTTATAAATCTATTCTTTCTTTTTCTTGGCATCCATGGTATTCTAGGATGTTTTTTTCCCAACACTGAATTTCAAAAGTATCAGTACACTTCTAGTCCAATTTTTGCTTCCATTATCTTTCAAAAAAAAAAGGCACTGCCTGCGTAATTTGAATCTTTGTAGGTATAGACACATCACAGCAATTGCCCAAAATGTTCCTTGCTATTGTACCAAGTATTACGCTTTGGTATAATCCTTGATGGCTCCTTTAGTCAATTCTAAAAAAACAGAAGCTATGCACCACTCCAATACCTCCACTATCAATGTTTAAAGCTGGCTTCTGTACCTCTTATTAGATTAGGTGGCGCAGTGGTTAAATGCAGCACTGCAGGCTACTGCTAGATCAGCAGTTCAGCGGTTCAAATCCCACCGGCTCAGGGTTGACTCAGCCTTCCATCCTTCCGAGGTGGGTAAAATGAGGACCCAGATTGTTGGGGGCAATATGCTGACTCTCTGTAAACCGCTTAGAGAGGGCTGAAAGCCCTATGAAGCGGTATATAAGTCTACTGCTATTGCTATTGCTATTCTCCTTTATATTTAATTTTACATACATTAAAATATCAATTCAAATATTCCAATATTACAGTAGCATCCCATATGATCTTCAATTGAAAGGTTATTCATGAAATGTTCCATAGAAGATGTTTTTTTTATCAATTTGCTAAATAATAAAAGGGTGGCGATCTAAACTAAATTCAGGGTGTAAACTGTTCCAAACTGAAGGAGCTACCACTAAGACAAGAAAAGATATAGATAATCTATTTATTTCTTCATTCTTGGAGATCAACCACCTTCCAAACAACCATATCAAGAAATATGGTGGCATGGAGATTGGCAGATAATTCTCAGGACAATTTATGATAGGACAATTTAAGGAGATAGACTTCTATCTTCTTCTATACTCCTACTCTTAGCCATGCCATCTTCTGGAGCTCTTCACAAGCCAAAGAGAACCTCTGGAACAGTGACCTCAGAAAGGCTGTTTGGGAATTACTTTTATCAAGAGTTCCAGCTGTCTTCCCGCAGAGTTAAAGCAGGCTTCCCATTCAGTATCTTCTTAATTAGTGAGAAACTTTCAAGCACAAGAAACCAGAAGCTGAATAGAGTACTACAAGTTTATTTCATTCTACCTGAATGAATTACTAGATCAGAATCTGATCTAGTAATGGTCAAGGCAAATTGGTGCTAGATTGTAATAAGAGGTACAGAAGTCAGCGAAATTCATGTGAGAGAGTGTGTGTAGACTTGGGTCTCTTGTGGGAACGTAGCAACTGAAAACTAATGACGCTTTTCACCAGGTCCTCGAGTTAAGGCTGGTCATCACCTACAAAACTTCCCCACGCAACATCTGAAAACAATTGGATGCATGAGGAGTTTAGAGTAGATTGACTTAATAGGTAATTTCCTTCTATAGAAATTGGTGGTGACTATATCAAAGTAACTAGATTAGTAAAAAAAAAAAAGTTTTCCCACTTTGCATTAGTTTGTTAACTGTTTATCCCCTCCTTCAAATGGGCTTTTATTACTCGTTAACTGGCAGAAGAACTTAAATTTGGAACAACCATTTGAGCAGGTTATCTATTTGAGTGTATATTGTTCCTGCTTATTAATGGGGGGAGGGTATGTTGCGGTGGAAATTGTTTTAAAATTTGGTAGCCTACCTTTGGAGAACTCCTCAAATCCTACCTTTCAATGGAAATAGTATTTCATTCATTTCATTTCATTTTATTAAGTTTGTATGCCACCCTATTCCCGAGAGACTCAGGGCGGCTAACAATAAAAAGGGAGGGGATACAAAAAAAAAACAATTTAAAATTCTACAACAGCCGTAACCTTGAATGGGGCTGGATAGTTCAACAGCCCCAGGCCTGCCGGAACAGCCAGGTCTTAACTGCTTTGCGGAAGGCCGGAAGGGTAGTAAGGGTCCGGATCTCCACGGGGAGATCGTTCCAGCCACAGAGAAGGCCCTCCCCCGAGGTGTCGCCAGCCGACATTGGCCGGCAGATGGAATTCGGAGGAGGCCTAGTCTGTGGGATCTAATAGGTCTTTGGGAGGTGACTGGCAGGAGGCGGTCTCTCAAGTACCCAGGTCCGATACCATGTAGGGCTTTAAAAGTAACGACTAGCACCTTGAAGCGTGTCTGGAGACCAATGGGCAGCCAGTGCAGCTCGTGGAGGATAGGTGTAACGTGGGTGTACCGAGGTGCACCCACAATCGCTCGTGCAGCTGCGTTCTGGACAAGCTGAAGTCTTCGAACACTCTTCAAGGGCAGCCCCATGTAGAGCGCGTTACAGTAATCCAGTCTTGAGGTGACGAGGGCATGAGTGACTATCCAGTCCAGGTAGGGCCGCAATTGGTGCACCAGGCGAACCTGGGCAAAGGTCCCCCTGGTCACAACCAACAGATGATGTTCTAAAGTCAGCTGCGGATCCAGGAGGACTCCCAAATTGCGGGCCCTCTCTGAGGGGCATATAATTTCACCCCCCAGGCTGAGAGATGGAATAGCTGGACCATCTTTGGGAGGGAACATCAATAGCCACTCGGTCTTGTTGGGATTGAGCGCCAGCTTGTTCGTTCCCATCCAGACCCTGACAGCCTCCAGGCACTGGCACATCACTTCTACCGCTTCACTGAGTTGGCACAGGGCGGACAGATACAACTGTGTATCGTCCGCATATTGATGATATTTAATCCCGTGCCGGCGTATGATCTCACCCAGCGGCTTCATGCAGATGTTGAATAGGAGGGGGGACAGGACCGAACCCCATGGCACCCCATAGTTGAGGGGCCTAGGGGTCGATCTCTGCCCTCCGACCAACACCAACTGCGACCTGTCCAAGAGGTAGGAGGAGAACCACCGAAGAACGGTGCCTCCCACTCCCACCTCCTGCAACCGTCGCAGAAGGATACCATGGTCGATGGTATCGAAGGCTGCTGATAGGTCAAGAAGCACAAGGATAGAGGAGTGACCCTATCCCTGGCTCGCCAGAGATCATCGATCAGCGCGACCAAAGCAGTTTCCGTGCTGTAACCAGGCCTGAAACCGGACTGAAAGGGATCCAGATAATCGGTTTCATCCAAGGACCGTTGGAGTTGAAAGGCCACCACTTTCTCAACAACCTTCCCAACAAAGGGGAGGTTGGAGACTGGACAATAGTTACTCAAGATGGCTGGATCCAGAGAAGGTTTCTTCAGGAGGGGTCTCACCACCGCATCCTTTAGGAGGTGCGGGAAGGACCCCTCCCAGAGAGAGGTGTTAACTATCGTCTGGATCCAGCCACATGTCACCTCCCTGCTGGTCGAGACCAGCCAGGAGGGGCATGGGTCCAGTATACAGGTGGAGGCACTCACCGCTCCCATGGCCTTGTCCACTTCCTCAGGAGTGACAAGTTGAAACTCGCTCCATAAAATTCGCTCAAGACCTTCCTCCCTTTATCGGTGGCTAGGGGGGGAAAAAAACCTTGGAAATGAAAAATGATATACTTATGCTTTAATTGAAGAAGTTGAATGATGATATAACTATGCTGTGAAATAATCTAACAATGATACAATGAAAAATTAATATAAGGTCTGGTGATATAATGTATAATGTTAAGAATGTATTATAATGATATTTCGCTGCTGATATACAATTTTAACAAGGGAATAATTGAAAACTGGTATATATATGCAGTGACATTTTGATGAAAAATGAAGGAATAAGATCTCTGTTTGAAGGTATGAAATACAAGAACAATAATGAACATAAGTATATTTTCTGAAAAAAATAATACTAATGTTAACTGAATATATATTGTAGAATGAAAATGAGGTTTTTAATTTTACTAGATGAAAAGTTTGAGATAGTAAATATTATTCGAGGATGTGGATGTTAAAACACTTGTAACCAAACGACATGTTGCATGCGATGATGGTTTTTTTCTTTTTTTAAAATTTTATTTTATTGTTGTGTCTATTAAATATATAACAGAGAGATACGGGTTGTGTATGTGGGGGGAAACATAGTTGGGATGGACTGCCACAGGTAGGGGAATAAGAAACGATACTAAATTTTAATCTATTAAATGAAACAATGAATGTATAAGACTGATAAATGTTAAAAGACCTGTAACCAAACGACATACTGTATGTGATGATGGGCTTGGTTTTTTATTTTATTTTATTTTATTATTATTATTTTGCTTTTCTTTTTCTATTGTTGTGTGTATATGTTGTCTATGTAATAAATGTATATATATATATATATTTAAAAAAAAGACCTTCCCCCGGTACCTCGGCTGGTATCGTGCAATTGGAGTCCAGATCTGTCCGAATCCGAGCGACTTTATCCGTTAGAAACTGAACAAATTCCTCAGCCCTACCTTGTAAAGGGTCATTCGCATCCCTCCCTTTCAAGAGGGAGCGAGCTATTCTAAACAAGGCAGCTGGGCGCGATTCAGTGGATGCAATAAGAGCGGCAAAATGCGCAGATTCCGCCACCCGTATTGCCACGAGATAGGTCCTGATAAAGGCTCTCATCAGTGCTCGGTCTGACTCGGAGTTACTGGCCCTCCAGCGGCGCTCTAGGCGTCTCTTTTGGCGCTTCATCTCCCGGATTTCCTCAGTAAACCAAGGAGTATAGTGTAGTATAGTATAGATAGATATACATAGTATAGATAGCGTGACACATTAATAACAGAAGATACAGCTACAACCAGTTAACCTAAATACTTTGTGCCAAAGGGGGTGGGGGAGGGAGGAAGTGGCTTTGTTATTTATTTATTTACCATGTGGCATTGTTACATTAGCCAGGAGACTACAATGGTAATACAGATAGTAGTTGGGCTGCCTAACACTGCTTGCCCTCTTTGGTTCATGTTTGTGCACTTTTCAAGGTGCGCCACAGGGGGCGAGCTAGCTCCACACCAGTCGCTCTATTTCTACAACTAATTCAAGTTAAAGACCAACCCAGAGGCAAAACCCAATAGCTGGAATTTAACTCCTGATTTAAGGGTCAGGCAGGATGAATGCACAATCAGCTGGGGTGAAATGAAAAAAGAAAACTGAAAAGTATGTGATAATTGAAAGCTATAGAATAGGTTTTTTTTAAAAAAGAAGCATTGGGAAATAATAATGAAATAAAAATGTATTTTACAGTAATAAATAATGGAAAGGACAAAGGAATGGAATGGAAAATGAAACAATGATTGAAGAGGTTAAGCTTCTTAGACTCAAGAAGTAGATTCTTCTCTTCTCTTCTGTAGACTCAACTGAAATCAGGGTTCAGAGTGTAAAATAACCAGGATTGTTGCTAAACAATTGAAGAAGTTGCAGCATATGTCCACAGATACTTTGAAAGCATAAAGGCGCTATAAAGAGTAACTGAGAAACAACACGGTACAAGTCATGATGAAAGATTCAGTACTCATCTCCCTAATGTGCTTATTGGAGACTCTCTGGGATCATGATTTGAAAGTAGACTTCTTAATTATGTGTCTGTACTTTTTCCCTCTTCTCTGCTGTTCTGGGCCTCTGGACGAGCATCCCATTGAAGCTTACAGTACGTGGCTACTACATGGCTGATTTTTAGGAAAGCTTTGAAAACCTGAGTTTTCAACAAGCCTTGGGCCAGAGTGATTTGAGGCTGCATTTTTGAGATTGATTGTGTTTGTGCATATTGTTTCCCTGTTTAATTATTGTGACTGTTACTATTGATCATTTTCAGACTTTTGCTTTGACTTTTAAAATATATCTATTATGTGGAATTGAGGCAACTTATAAATTGATTAAATAAACAAAACTCTAGGGCTTTCTAGAAAGAAATAAAAGTTTTAAAGGGATACCTTCTACTTTTTGGAGTTTCTTCAGTATAACATAATAAAATAGAATGGAATGGAATGGAATTCTTTATTGGTCAAGTGTGATTGGTGTATATACTCTCAGGGTACATAAAAGGAAAGATACATTTGTCAAAAATCATAAGGTACAACACTTAATGATAGTCATAAAGTACAAATAAGCCATCAGGAAACAATCAATATTAATATAAATCATAAGGATACAAGCAATAAAGTTACAGTCCTGTAGTCATACGTGAGAGGAGATGGGTGATAGGAAGGATGAGAAGACTAATAGTAACAGTAGTGCAGTCTTAATGAATAGTTTGATAGTGGTGAGGGAATTATTTGTTTAGCAGAGTGATGGCGTTCAGAAAAAAACTGTTTTGTGTCACATTGCACATGGTCCAAATTCAAACTTTTGGAGTGAAGTTGGACATTTCAATCCTCCTGGCTAAATTTGAAATGATTTGGTTTCGCTCAGAACTTCCCCTAATCCAAGGTACCTTGTTGAAATTTACTATTATAGTAGCACAACTGAGTGGGGTTGCTAAATCTGCTGCCATACCTTAGCCATACTAAGGACAAACAACTTGCTAGTTCTAAAGAGAAGCATATAGGGCCCTATAAAGAACAAATGTCTTATTGTCTTAAGATATGGAAAAACAAAACAATCTTGTTCCTTGTAAACAAATCTTAAGAAAAGCCGGTCAAGATACAGAAGTGCTTGTTTCCATTCATAGCCTGCGACTCTGCCAGAACTAGCTGAGAATATATGGGATATTTTCCAGTATTGTGCATCATTATAGTAGAAGTTATTGTTTTCCTCATTAGCGCTCTAGATCTGTACATTACTTCCATTGCAGGTCATGACCTTAATGCTGACAGTCCATTCTTAACTCACCCTTTGGTGCTTAGGCATTGCGGCAAATTTGCTATGGTACGTGACATCTCACACTTGAATATTTGGCAGCATTTGAAGGTAGGGAATGCATTCAAATGCATTTCTGATCAACTCACTGCCTAACAAGAGGCCCATTAGAGCAAGAGAGAGGGAGTGAAAAATTGATAATTTTTTTTCTTCCCACTTTGTAAACACAGTGCATGTTTTCGTAATGTTTATGCCACACTTCTCAGAGAAGATTCTTAATTTGGTTTGCTCTGATTATATAACTTATCCTATACATAAAATGTGTTACATTTATATCATTCACATACACTTGAAAACAAATCCCTCAGAAAAAGAAAAAAGGAGAAGGAGGAAGGAGGTGAAGGAGAAGGAGAAAGAAGGAGAAGAAGGGAAAGGAGGGGGGAAGAGGAGGAGGAAGATATGACCTATTGTATAATACTCCTAAGATTACAGTTTATACTGTAATTGAAGAAATTAATGAGATAGGGATAAAGATTCCACTGTCTGGTTCATTAAAAAAAAAGTTGGGTTGTGAAAAATACAAGGATATAATTGTTTTTTTTCATGTTGCAATTCTGGTCCCACCTGCTTATCTTTTACCCCAGGTGCTACTTGGTAGGTGAAAGAATTTTTCCACGAATTCATTTGGGAGTAGTGAATGTTGGCATTTTGCTATCCATACGCTTCACAATAGGATAAAGTTAGCCTCTAACCAAATCCAATTCGCTGTATTGCAATAACTCATCCATGGTGCCCACAGGACCGAGTTTTCCAGGGACCTAAAACTCAGCAAAAATGTCATTCTATGATTCCTTCAGAGTTTGGTTTTGATGCAGTGAAACCAATAAACTTGCACATCAATACAACATGTTCTGACGATGAACTATACAGAAAGTCCAAAGAAGGTAAAATGTCTGGGAGAAAATTCAGATTTTTTTTTTTTACTGATGCCAGATTATGGCACGCATCACCTGACTCAAAGCATAGGTGTTGGACACTCATCCAAGCATTGTACAGACACTTTAGTATGTAGAATTTTTTTTTTGCTCTGCTCAGAGTTTACAAACTGATGACTCCTTAGTTAAATCAAGGATGGGTAAGCTACCCATTCATTCTACAAGCCTATTGGAGCCCTTCAGAATGATAAAAGTGAAACTCAGGAACAAATCTCCCATTATCAGCAGTGGGATTTTTCCACTATCCTTTTTTAGTTTAAAAGCCAAAATAACAGCATTAAAAGTGAAGTCTCACCTTCCCTGGCCTAATTTAATTAGGATATTGGAGTAGGAATTGAGAAACTGAACTTCTACTCCACTGTCAATTATTAAAGCTCACTGAAACACAACCCAGTCTATCACACAAAGTTGTGTTGCAAAGAAAAATTGAATGCTATGTATTCTGCCTTGAGCCTCTGAATAAAGGGCAGGATATACATCAAATACCTAAATAAACTATCTTACCTCTTCCTTGGTACCTTCCTCTAAACTCTTAATTTCAAAAACTTGGAAACATGCTCCAATTCTCAGTCATTTTAGTCCAAAACGTACTGAAACATGCTACTTTCCAGACACATTTTTCAGAAATATCTTAGTCAGCAAATAATAGGACAGCCAATATGCCGCTTTTTAAATGCACAAGCAAGTCACTGATATTTGCAAGGCTCCTGTCTGTTGGCCTAATCAGATCACATTGATATAATTTTCAACATTGTTAGACTCATACAATAGCTAGAATGCTACAATAGCATTGAAGAAACCTCCTCCTCCAATTCATCCAATGAATTCAGAGGTCCAAACTTAAAATTCTACTTGAACCTACATTAAGGGTTTCTGGGAAGGTTATCATGAGTAAGCTCTTCTTCTACCCAAATCTGTCTGTCTGTCTGTCCGTCTATCTGTCTATCCGTCTATCCATCCATCCATCCATCCATCCATCCATCTAACTATCTATCTGCCCGCCTGCCCGCCCGCCCATCCGTCTCTCTGTCTGTCTTTCTGTCTGTCTATCTATCTGCCCATCTATCCATCTATCCATCCATCCATCTATCCGCCTGCCCGCCCACCTGTCTGTCTGTCTATCTGTCTATCCATCCATCCATCCATTTATCTATCTAATTTATATACCACCCTTCTCACCTAAATGACTCTGGATGGTTTACAAAATAAAAAATTCTGAGAATGAGATGGGAGCTCCCTAAATTTGACAAAGAAAGAAAGAAAGAAACCATTAAAAACATAATTAAAAGCAATAGTAAAACAAAATTTAAAAGGGTTTAAAGGTTAAGAATTACAAAAGTTAAAAGAAGCGGACCAATCTTCAAGCCGCCAACCATCAACTAAGAGGGTTGCATAAAACTCTTAGACCCCCCCCCCCCATGCCAGTTGGCAAAGACAAATCTTGATACTCTTCAGAAGGCAAAAAAAAGTGGTCTTCTGTATTATGACCCAGGTTGTCAAGGCAAGGCAGGCCTCTAGAAAATCCTTTATTTATCTCAACAAGTTGTCCAGCAAACAGCCCTCCAATGACCCCCATGCTACCCTGAAGGCAGCTACACTCAGGCCCCCAAACAACAGCCCCTATAGTACAAAACAGTGACGTGCGGTCAGCTTTACCCCCGGTGAGGCTGTTTTTAGACTTGTGGACTTCAACTCCCAGAATTCCACAGCCAGGCATGCTAAGTTCCGATTTAAAGCGACAGCATTTTTCCCCCTTGCAAAATAAGTTTTCCCATTCTTTTTCTTCTCCCTCCCCCTCCTTCCTCCCTCTCTCCTTCCCTCCCCTCTCTCTCAAACAGACACACGCAGACAAAGAACTTCGATCCTTCTCTCATTCACTCACTCTCAAACACAAACACAGAAGTTGGATTGGATATATTTTCCAAAGGCTTGAAAGCAGCTTCTCTGCCATACCCCCCCCTTTCCCTGCTGCCTTCCGATCAAACTTTTTGAATTCCTCCCCCCTCCCCACACATGGACCTTTTCCAGCTGTTTCAGAGACGATTTCAACTCTGCTTCTCCCTGCCCTACCCTGCCCTCTTGAAAAGCCAGAGCTCTGAAGTCAGACTGAGCTAGTTGCTCCCAGAGAACTCGAAAAAGCCTCTAAAAATGCCCTCTACAGGAGGCGAGAGAATACGTGCCTCATTTGAATAAGAAATTCTTCCCTTGTTAACCCTTGCTTAACTCTTAAAAGGCGAAAAAATCCTTATGCAAAAGAGGCCCCTAGTTCTCTGGCCTCCTCCTAGTTAATACTGAGAGCAGACACCAAGCCACTGTGACTTGAAATCTGGTAGCAACAACCCTGGCTTTAATTATTTTAAGAAAATTATTTAAAATCCTTTCCTTTCCCTGAGGAGACTGGTGAGGCCCCGCCTCCCTTGCCTCTAGTGACTGCACGTCCCTGGTACAAAATAAAGTCCACAGAGTAGGGGCATGCTCCCAGGGCAAGATCCAGGGTTCCAAGTCCATTCCACAAGGCGGAGTCCAGGCACAAGACAATGGCAGTCCTCAGGGCAAAGAAAAGGTCCAAGGCAAGAAGCAGTTCTAAGGGCAAGTCTAGATTCAAGACAAAAGGTGAAGAGCAATCTTCCAAGAGAGGCAAAGCAAACTGCAACAGGCACGAGTAAAAGCTGGGGGAGTGTAATCCAAAGCAAACAATTGTTTCTGGCAAAGACAAACTCCCTACAGCGTTGGAGAGTCCCTAACTTTCCTTAAGTCACTCCACTCCAGGTGTTCCTTGTGAGGTGGGGCGAGGCAACCTCCTCCCGAGTAGCCTTGCAGCTTTTCTCTGGCCTTGCCTATGCTCTGCTCTCCTTGCCTTTGGATCAGTGGCTGTTCCTCATCAGAGGGGATCTGCTGCAGTGGTAGGATTCAAATTTTTTTACTACCGATTCTGTGGACGTGGCTTGGTGGACATGGCAGGGGACGAATACTGCAAAATCCCCATTTCCTCCCGATCAGCTGGCACTCGAGAGGCAGAGAATAGATGGGGATGGGGCCAGTCAGAGGTGGTATTTACCGGTTCTCCGAACTACTCAAAATTTCCACTACCAGTTCTCCAGAACTGGCCAGAACCTGCTGAATTCAATCGCTGATCTACTGACTATCAGCATCACTGCAGTGGTGGGTTTCAAAAATTGTTCGAACCTACTCTGTGGGTGTGGCCTCTCTTTGTGGGAGTGGCTTGCTGCCCATGTGACCGGATGGGAGTGGCTTGCTGCCCATGTGACCGGATATGAAGATGCCGATGATACTTGTCAGAACCACCTTAAATTACCTCACACACAGCACTGGCATGCATAAGAATATCATGTAAACTTGTTTTTTAAAAGGCATCTTTGGTTTGCCTTAAAACAACTTCAACACACGCAATGTTCTGATTGTACCACAAACTCAGTAGTCATCCTTACCTTTCACAGAGGCACTGAGTTTTATAAATAGGAGCATGATAGTGTAGAATAATCATATCCAAGGACCAGTGGTGGGTTTCAAAAATTTTTGGAACCTCTTCTGTAGGTGTGGCCTGCTTTCCGGATCCACTGGTGGAAACTCTTCTAACCGGTTTGGTAGATTTGACAAACCGGTTCTACCGAATAGGTGTGAACTGGTAGGAACCCACCTCTGCATCACTGCCTGCCAGCAGCTGATACTCCACTGTGTCTCTCCAGCCAGCCAGCTCTCCATCAAGTCAACTACCTCCCTCAATGCCTGAGGGCCCCAGGGCAGCATTATACTCAGCCCCTAGCCTTTCTAAAACATGCCAACAGAGATGTGCCATCCCTGTCAGATGGTCCCAGTTCCTCCTCCTCCTCTTCCTCCTCCTCCTAACCGGCTCGATGGGGCCATGTCAGGGGCCAGCCTCACCTCTGCAGGGAAGAAGTACCATAGGGCAGGAGTATCAGCATTGAAGGCTCTAAATCCTGCTGGTTGAAATTCTTTAACCAACAAGGTCCATGTCTCTAGCACCGCTATTTCTTTGGCTCCATTTCTTATTAAGAAAAGAGAGGTCTCCAGTTTAAAGACAAATTGCTTCTTCAGCCAAGAGCTTTGGGGACACACAAAAACACATGCAAATAATGTTTGGACTTCATAGCCCAGCTTAGAATGGAAATGAAACAAGTGAAAATTACAAAATGAAACAACTGATGTTTCTAAAATGTTTTTAGATCTCTCTCTCTCTCTCTCTCTCTCTCTCTCTCTCTCTCTCTCTCTCTCTCTCTCTCTCCCTCCCTCCCTCCCTCCCTCCCTCCCTCTCTCTCTCTCGCTCTCTCTCTCTCTCTCTCTCGCACACACACAAACACACACACAGAGAGAGACTGGTCTAAGTACTCATGTTCCAAATATAAATAACCCTTTGAATGTAACAGCAGACAAAGCCCCAAGGGAATGAGTAATGCAGTTGTTTGGCTTTGCCTTGTTTGCTATAATATAAGGAAATTTTAAAGCTGAAACCAAAAAGGTGGAAAAAAACAGTTTTTTTTAAAAAAAAAACAATTTTATCTGTGATAATAAACCTAACATTTATTGAATATGAAAATGTTAAGCCCTGCATCAAAATAAAAGCAATTAAAAGTCAGTAATAAAAGCTCTTGTTTTATTGTTAAAATGATTTAAGTGCTTCATTTTTTAAATGCTAAATGTCCGGAGACTTCAAGGATACGTACATGCTTGCTTTACCTTTAGGCTTTTTTTTGCCCCAACCTTTGCATTTTATATAAACAGTCTAATAATGGATACAATTTAGAAGAAGAGAATTTTATGTGGGTGGAAATATGCTAATATACACCTGCTGGGGGCACTTACTGCCCAAAGAACCAGAAAACAGATTTCAGTGTCCCTGTTTCATAAACACGTAATGAAAAAGAAATATTTCAAGAACTGGGTCTCTCCTTCTCATTCGAGCCAACGCATCCGCCCATTTCTCAGCCCTGCTCAGAAATGCATGAAGAAAGGAAGGCGATTGTACGATTTGTAAAATGAAGGGATCTCAAAGCGTATTTCCAGGCTAACTGATCTGCTTGCTTACCGCGCAGAGAGAATTTTTATGATTGAGTTATAAATCCTCGAAAGGAAGGGAAAGGGTGTTGCAAAGAGAACAGTTATATACCTTTATGTCGAATGGCCCGGTTGGGGGTTGCTATAATAATCCTTTTAGCTTTCATGGGACCATCTGGAGGCCTATTAAAAGTGGTCTGTAAAGCCAAGGGTGTGAGTTGGCTACTTTCCATGCAGTCACTACAATAAGGGAGTTTGCCCGTCTTTAGGGTGAAGTGGCCCTCCACACAGAGGGGGAAACTGTTGACCTCTAACCTTTCACAGAATACATCCCATACGGATGATCTTGATACATATGTTGCAATTGTGTAGAAAGACACAGCTGAGAGTCTGTTCACACCTCTGAGTTTGTGTGATGAGGCAGAATAGGTTAGGGGATGCAAGGATAGGGACAGTACTGTAGCTTTAATGAAGCAGCACATTTCAACAGGATAATATTCCTTCTTGGTTTGTGAGCAAACAACTGTATGAAATATTGAAACAATATCCCCACCTTTAATGGTTTTCTTACTCCAAATACCATCCCAGAATCTTCCATCTTTTCTAAAAAGACATGAGCTGTAAAAGCTGAACCAGGGACGATGGGTAGGACCAGAGAGGATATAATAATAATAATAATAATAATAATAATAATAATAATAATAATAATAATAATAATAATAATAATTTGCCATCCTAATAAAGTATATTGGGCTGACACCACACCACACGCACACACGAAAAAAACCTCGCTTGAAAGTATTGACAGAAAATCAGAGAAAAACTTCATTGTCCATAATAGAATTCATTCGGTAATTTTTTCATTAGGCATCTCACTCTGTAATGTGGTTTTGCAACCTATTAAACCTGATAGATCAAAATAAAAATTAAGTTGCTCTCTGAAACTACGCTGGAACTCAGATCTAGAGGACCAAATAAGATGCATTAATTGGTTTCCTGCTTCACCGCAAAGCCACTCTTAAAACATAATTCCTTAATGAAGTCCGTTAATTTGTTCATGGCAGTACACAATCTGTTCAAAATGACACAAAACTGCACTCTGTTTTCTAACCCCTGCAGTTTCTTCTGTTAGTCACTCTGTCTTGTGTTGTTCTCCCATGGATAGTAATTATTTTATAGTGGCTGTAATTAGGAGAGAATTAGGCTTGGTAAACAAAACCTGCCTTCTCTTGTTAATAGCTAAGGATAATAAATTTGGCACTGACATTCACTATATTTGGACAAGGCTTGGCCTATTTCCAGTTTTCCCAATAAGAACTTTTATCATATAATTATGCCTTAGAGGATCTCATATTACAAGGTAATTTTTTTTGTAAAGACACATATTGTATGGCTCCTAGCCAGGAAATGATATACTGTAATATATGTCTCCAATAAATGTTTTAAACAAAAATTTCTCTGAGCAATATTATTCCAGACTCTGGAACTACACCCTGTTATTCAGCATATATTATTTACTAGATTTTTCATAATAATTTTTTCCACGTTCATTCCATCCGTTACTATATAGAAAGTTTTAAATTTAGGATCCTTTATTTTTAGTAGCACTTTATGTCCATTAAAAAATATAATTCTACTAGGTCTTATCAAAAGTCCATGAGGTACCTATATGTGGTCTAGTTTTTTATGACATCTTTCAAGGACACAAATTCACAAAGCAGCTTTAGTAGTAGAAGCTGCTAGTAACTCCTTCCAACCTTCATAATAAAGTTCCCTCTGGGGTGTGCACAATAGCTACCTTCAATTTTAAATGCAAGGTCCTTCAATGAGCTTTCTTTGAAAAGGCACACAACATCACTGCAACAAGAAAGCAAGCAAGAATTTTCCATGCATTCCTAAAAGGAAATGAATATATCCAGAGTGCTGGAGCTGGATCTAATCAGGAAAACTCAGTGTATTAAGAAGACAGAAGAAAAGACAAAGTATTATAACTGATCTAATCTGGGTTGAAGCCACTGAGATCAAAACAGAAATAGCAAAATACAAAACCTTTCTGACAACTGTTCTTTTAAAAATGATGTTCAGGTAAACAATAGTGACTTTGTTCACAATAGTCAATTTCTATAAATTGAGGACCCTTAGTTTGCTTCTTCTGGTAGAAGATTTTCATCTCCAGCTAATTCCTCTGGGGTTTTTTAAATTTGTTTTTGTAGAGTTTTGAGGGAAATATTATTTGTTCTTCTTTATAAGGCACTTGTTCCTCTTATTTATTTATTTGCATTTATTAAATAAATTTATATGGCCCCTCAACTCACATTTAGGTGACTTCTTATTCATTATATTGCACTGATAATGCTCTATTATCAAATAAAAGTGAAGTGCTGCTTCTCTTTGGAAAGAGAAACCAACCACTGTTCCTTAAGGTGAGAATAATGAGATACCCAAAGGATTATAAGGCTTTCAAAATAGAATGGCTTTCATCCTTACCAGGCAATCTTCCAAAAGTTGTGTCTTGATTAATTGATTGATTGTCTTTTTATTCTCCCAGATTCAACAAAAATATGACTCCTGGCGATTTACAACATAAAGCAGGATAAAAACAGAAAGGCCAGTAAAAACATAGCAATCATAATAACAGTCAGCATAATGGTGACCATTATTCCCCAAAGGACTTCCCAAAGAACTCTGTTTTTAACAGATTTCAGTTGGCCAATAATGAGAATGCCAATCTATCTTGGTTTCTAAGTTTCTATTCGAAACACTAGAGCCTTATATAACCTTGATCAAATATTATGCCCCTTCTCTAAGGTATCGACTGTCAAAGGGGCTTAGTTTCAGTGATTGAAAAGCAAATAAAGTATGTGTTTATAGTTGTGAAATAGGAATGGAATGGAATAGTTAGACTAGAATAAAGTAGAGGAGAGGAGAAAAGAGTAGAGCAGAATAGAATAGAATGAGTAGAGTAGAGTAGAGTAGAGTAGAGTAGAGTAGAGTAGAGTAGAGTAGAGTAGAGTAGAGTAGAGTAGAGTAGAGTAGAGTAGAGTAGAGTAGAGTAGAGTAGAGTAGAGTAGAAATTCTTTATTGGCCTAATGTGATTGGAAACATAAGGAATTTTTCTCCATGCAGAACCTCTCAATGTACATACAAACAGCAAAGTAATATAATTGCAAGATACCAATAGGATATGGAATTGCTATGCCAGTCCCTCAACAGCATCCTTCCAGATATATGGAAATGCATGCAAATCTGTGGAAATGCGTACCTCTTGTTGAAATGAGGAAACAGCCATAATATCCTTTTCCAAGTTTGCATGGCTGTTCCAGAAACTCATCTTGGCGATCCCAGCATCTGGATCCAAGTGCCTGTGCACCACATACTTGAACAATTTACAAAGTGGTGCTCTGAAATACTTCTTCTGAGGGATTTGCAGAATATATACAGTTTAAAGCACTTTAGAAATAACTTTAGAAAGTCTCCATAATTGAAGTGCATGGGAGCACAAATGTAACAGCTGCTTGCTTCTTGTCCCTTCTGTCACAGATTTCCAGTAAAAATACTGAGCAAATATATGCCATGAGTTCTCTAGAATTTTTCATTGGTCCAAAAATCAAAAATGGGAAATCCCTAACTGCTGTTTTAGCCATTCCAAAACTAGTTCAGATCTGGCCATTCCATTACACATTTTTTTCCATGGCGAGAGAAATTTTATGGATCTTGGCCAGTTTATATGAAACCAATGCTAAGCTGGACATTTGTTTATGCAAAGCTGGGTCCTCTTTGCATAAACAAAAGACACTTTAGACACTTAGATGTAGACATAGATTTAGTATGTTTCCCAGCCCTGGTGAATAAGCACACCGGTGCTCAGCATCTACTCTGCAACCTGATGGAATCCCCAGGAAGGTTCTAGAAGTTTTTAGAAAGAAAGAAAAATTTCATCAATCACTGAATGCCCCTGTGAAGGTTCTAGGGAAATCTGCCCAGAGACAGAGGCAGCCCACCAAAAATTAAGATGGGCGGTGAAGTGAATTTAGTCAGCCAATCAGAATTGCTAACATGAAGGATGAACTGTATAAATACCTGTGGTAAGCAGATACAGGGCGTGCTTGCTTTGAGACATTAGTCCTGATGTCCTGAGTCCAGCATTGATGATGTTACTTAGTTTGGGTAATTAAACGTCAGTGGTGGGATTCAATTTTTTTTACTACCGGTTCTGTGGGTGTGGCTTGGGGGGTGTCATGTGACTGAGTGGGCATGGCCAACTCAATGTGAGTGATGTCAAGTTGGTCACACCCACTCAGTCACATGATACCCCCTCCCAAGCCATGCCCATAGAACTCGATACTAAAAAAATTGAACTTACAGCTATTGCAGCCTTTCTACCTATTATTTTCTGCCCAGGGTCTGAGGTGGCTAATCTCAGAATCTGTCAAAGGCCTCCTCCTGCATGCCACCTGCTCTCCTTTTGCCACACATTGCCCTATTTCCCCTTCTTCAGAGGCCCTGGCCCTTACTCAATCCTGTTCTTTCAACCTGAGCTACAAATATTCTTCTTTATTGAGATATTGGCCCTGAGCATAAGTTCTTTGTGTGCAGAAATAAAATTCTTAAAATGTCCTCACCCATCTTTTTTGATTATTGCAACAGGTGAAAAGGACCAGGCAGCTTTGGGCTGGGCCAACATAATTATGCAACATGCTCAGCAAGCCTAGCTTAGATTCTTCTATTCAGTTGCACAATCTTTGTAAAAACCAACAATTCCACTTCATTTGCACTCTGTGTATCATCAGCCACACAAGTCTCACCCAATTTTCAGCATCTGGGTTCAAGTGACCCTTTACCCTCTTCCATGGCAACATATGTAGAAATTCTGTACTGCAGCCTTCAACGACACTTACAGCTTTTGTGAAAAGTGCCTAGTTGCAAAAATACTCTTGAAAAGCTGAGATCTTTTAACACAACAGAAGGAATGGTAGTGCTGCAGTAGGGAACTCCCTCACACCCAGTGGTGGGTTCTGGATCCTGTTGCAACCGGTATGGTGCAACGGGACCTGGCGTCCACCACATGAATGTGCGCAGCGTGCACGCACATGCTCGCAGTGCATGCAAGCGTACTTACCATCTGCGATGCCCCACACGTGGGCCATCCGAAGCACCGTATCGGAACGATACCCGGTGCTCCCTGAAGCACCGGTACGCCCATACCGGGGCGTACCAGTTGTAACCCACCACTGATCACACCACACCCATAACAACTGTGTTTTTATTTGTTTCAAAGACCAGGCAAATGGCAACAGATGTCCTAAAACAAAGTGGAAAACAACATATTTTCTTTTTGTTTTGAGTTGAGAGAGGAAATTTGCTTTTTGCTGGAGCAGGAATAATGGGAACTCAGGAGGCAAACATTGTGTAAGTTCCATATTCCATTTTTCTGATTCTCCTCTTGCTTGGGATTAAGGGTTTAAAATCTTTTATTGGCTAGACGGATGGAGAATTGTTTGGCTCATGGTACCTAGGATGAGGTAGAAATACTGACTCTTAAGATGGAGACTGTATATATTTTCCTGCTTTTGTGCTTTTGTATTTACTTACTTACTTAATTAACTTATGTACTTACTTACGGTTTTCCTAGGCCTGATATGGATTTTGGAAAGCTTGAAGATGGCACGTGGGTTGGCTCTAGCAAAGCTTTCTATTACCCTAGCAAGTTTAACAAACAAACAGGCACCACCAAAAACATTCCTGGAAAAAGATAATGGCTAACCTCTTCCATAACAATTCCCAGAAAGCTCCAGGGACATATTCACTAGGACCTATGCTCAACTCGAGAGCATTTTTACCTTTTTAATAAAAGGTGGACTTTGCAATATAAATGGAATGCATTCCCCAATATTTATTGCTTTCCTCATAAATTCTTTAATTCGCTATGTAGCTGCAGTTTTAGGATTCCTTTTAGTCCTCCACTAAAGCTGCAGTTTTGTTGACATATAGTAACATGGGGTGTCCTCTTTATTTTCTATTTACAGCTTGAATTAAAAGTACCCTTTTGTTCCATTCTCAGTTCACATCATGGTTCACATTTTATGTAAAATAAAAGTTAAGAAAGGAAATTTCTAATTCTCTGTCAAACTGTAAGCTAAAGAGATTTTTCTTGAAGAAAAAAGAGGAAGTGATGTAATGGTAAGAAATAAGAGTCCCAGGAAGTAGCCATTCTGATAAGACATCCATATAATCTATTTTAATGAATTAAAATATGCATAGTACATAGAGAGGCTAAGAAAATATAAACAAAGTACACACAGGATTTTTAAATATGTTCCGCCAAGTCTCTTATGACTGATTACTATAAAAAAAAACTGTGACAATTAGGCTCTCTACAATACCCACAGAATGAATGGAAGCTATGAAAGTAGGCCTATTTCCTGCAATTAAATGTTTAAATCCAAGAATAGCTAGGATCCAAGTGCTACTTTAGGCTAGCCTAGAGGCTAAATACTTACCTGGAGGAATTGTTCATTTCATTTTTCACTGAACAAAGGACCCTCACATCACCTTACAAATTATTTTTTAAGCCATCACCTTGCATAAAAGATGGCTATTGGACAAAAATACTAATTCAACTACTCTTAACCTTTTGTATGTTATTTTTCACATTTTTATTCTGCTATATGTGTCTGTCTGTCTATCGTCTATCGTCTATCGTCTATCGTCTATCGTCTATCGTCTATCGTCTATTGTCTATCTATCATCTATCCATCCATCTATCCATCCATCTATCCATCCATCCATCCAATCTATCCTATAACACATATACACCCACAAACAGAATTATAGATTGGGAATATGTTATTTAGATTGAGGAATCCAACTCCCTAACTCCCATAGTTTCTGCCCATCAAGTAAGAGCTGACAGAATTGATATGTTCTGGGTCTTCTTGATCAAACAATGCCATGTGCATCAGGAACCAGAAAGTGTGATTTCTCTGATAGAGATTTTGCCTTCTAGAATGAGATCCCCTCAAGATACATGTGGCTCCTACTCTGATAGCATTCTAGAATGCCTTGAAACTTAGCTGATCTCCCTGGTTGCTTAGTTATTATCATTTCGTTCTGTTTTATTAGTGCTTGTTTTATATTGAGAGCTGTTCAGAATCACCTTGGAGTCAGGAGGCCCTAAATGTAATTAAATAAATAAACTCAGCAGAGGGATCTGGTTAATGCATTCCTGGCAAATGATAGTCTACCCCCTGATGGCGAACCTATGGCACAGGTGGCATGCAGAGCCCTCTCTGTGGGCATGCGAGCCATTACCCAGCTCAGCTCCATCGTGCATATGTGTACGCCTTCCACCGTCCAGCTGGTTTTCGGGCCTCTACTGTGCATGCGCGGGTGGGATGCACATGCAGGATTCATGCATGTATGCGTAGGGGGGTTGGGTGCATGCAAAAGGGTCGCATGTGCATTAGGGGTGGGTTTCAAAAAATTTACTACCTATTCTGTGGGTGTGACCCATTTTGTGGCCATGGTTTGGCAAGCATGTGACTAGGTGGATGTGGCCAACTTGTAAAATGTACTGAATGTACTTATGAGCCAAGGTGGCGCAGTGGTTAAATGCAGCACTGCAGGCTACTGCTAGATCAGCAGGTCAGCGGTTCAAATCTCACCGGCTCAGGGTTGACTCAGCCCTCCATCCTTCCGAGGTGGGTAAAATGAGGACCCAGATTGTTGGGGGCAATATGCTGACTCTCTGTAAACCGCTTAGAGAGGCCTGAAAGGCCTATGAAGCGGTATATAAGTCCACTGCTATTGCTATTGCTATTGCTGAAACTCACTTACCAATGCTGTTGCTTAGCAACCAAAATGTTGGTTCAGAAACTCTGGCATTTGAAGCATGCAAGACTTAAAGCTGTCAAGTTACAAGACCCTTGCACCCCTAACCTTTAGGAAAAAAAACAACCCAGGGGTGTTCAAACTTGACAGCTTTAAGACTTGTGGACTTCAACTCCCAGAATTCCTCCTCCAGTCATGTTGGCTCAGGAACTCTAGCATTGAAGTATGCAAGTCTTAAAGATGGCAAGTTACAAGACCCTTGCACCCCTAACTCTTTACAACCCCCCCCCCCAAAAAAACTAAAACTGTATTTTTAAAAGCATTTTGCACCTGGCAAAAGTCGGAACAAGGCACACCAGCCACACACCACTTCCACTGACTTCGAAGTCTTTCTCTCGCGCTGCCAAAACCCCTTGCTGCTCTTCACCAGCGGCAGCCCCTTTGATTTTCCACACGTGGAGGATGTGTGGTGGTTCTCCTGGAGGAGCAGGAAAGGGGCACATTTCCCCACCCCCCAAATATCACATAGGCTGAGGAAAGTGGGATGGGATGGGAATGGGATGAAGCCCATCAAATGGCTCATTTTACTGTTGTCACCCGGAGAGTATAGGGTTGTTTTTTTTTAATTGGGTTTTTATCCCTGTAAGCTGCCTGGAGTCACCGAGGATATGTTGTGGCCATTTAACTTTTATTTCATTCATTCATTCATAAATAAATGGATTTCTTCAAAGGACATGAGTATTTTTTTCTTTATAATCTGCTATATGGATTGACTGACTGAAGTAGTTTGCTGGCTCTCCTTTGTTACCAATTTAAGGAAAGAAATACCGGTATTTGCTTTTCCCCAAGCATCTTGCACTGTTCCTTTTCTTTAGGATTTATCCACAATGATATTTAAAAGTTTGGCCAGCCTATCAGCAAGTTCCTTTATTCTATTGGAGATACAGTGATAATAATACTTCTTTAAAGCAGCATCCAAAAATTATAATATTCTAATGAGTTATAATGGAACATATTCATTTGACTTAAAGACAGTGCTTCATATTTTTATACTTCAAAATTCTTTTAAACTCATATCTATTTTATTAAAGCTGTTGAACCAAGTGATTTCTCTATATCTTCTTTTGCTGAAAGACTTGTCCTTAGTAAAGATAAATGTACAGCCTAAATTATTAAATACACAGGACTGGTGTTGTGTGTGAGTTAGAAGTAAGTTGCTTACAAACTTAGATTACATACGGACAACTGTTATTTAAACTTCACCTGTATAAGAAGCATTTCTATAAATTGGTTAAGGTTTTGCTTGTTTTATTTTATTTTTCTTGTTCAGTTCTATTCTGTTTAATTAAATTAATGAAACCCCTCCCCCCCGGTTTCCTTTACTCCTAGGATGAAATTCATCTGGACCTGGACCTTTAAACTCATTGGCAATAAGTAACTGTACCTTATCAGTCCTGCCTTAACAATTGACAGATGGCACCCATGCCCTCTGGATAAAATATGACTTGAGCAACTTGCCACCGTTTAGCATTTTGCTATTTTTACGAACCAGCAGATTGATAAGTGTAACTTTCTTTCATTCAGAACATATCTAAAGAAGTGTTTTTTGCTATTTTTAGAACCAGCCTTCATATTTTTATTGTTTGTTGGTGAAGTTGTCCTTCTCTCTATTGTACATATTTCCAAATATCGCGGCTCACACGAGAGGTATCCATTGTCAAACCCATGGCTACTCCTCTGGATCATCTGTGAGGTATTTTTTGCCAACCTACCTCAATCTGGCACCCTCCAGATGTTTTGGGACTGCAACTCTCAGAACCCTTTGACAATGCTTTCTGGGAATTCTGAGAATTGTACTCTTAACACAGCTGGATGGCACCAGATTGCAGAGGATTCCTTTAGGGATTTCCACTGGCAATTAATAGTAGTTGGATCAACATTTTATAAAGTAAAATTCTCCAGAAATTGCGAGAAAAAACTATGCCACTACCACCGCCTTAGTTTTGTGAGTTTATTTGCTAACTCTTCCTCAGTATATTTAATTGGGAATAAGTTCTATTTGAGTTTACTAGAACTTTCTGAAGAACCGGTGGATCTTTCTATCCCACCCCTAATAATAGTAGTACAAAGTGTCTTTAAAAGGTTACGGATACCAAAGCATTTTTGTTTATTCCACCACAAAACTAGGGACGCAGTGGCTCAGTGGCTAAGGCGCTCAGCTTGTCGATCAGAAAAGTTGGAGTTCAGCAGTTTGAATCCCTAGCACCGCGTAACGGAGTGAGCTCCCATTACTTGTCCCAGCTTCTGCCAACCTAGCAGGTCAAAAGCATGTAAAAATGCAATTAGAAAAATAGGAACCACCTTTGTTGGGAAGGTAACAATGTTCCATGCACCTTTGGCATTTAGTCATGTTGGCCACATGACCATGGAGATGTCTTCGGATAGTGCTGGCTCTTCAGCTGTGAAATGGAGATGAGCAACGCCCCCTAGAGTCAGGAACGACTAGCACATATGTGCGAGGGGAACCTTTACCTTTACCAAAAAACTGATAAATAGCAGCAGGCTGTTTTAACAACATTAAACCACCTTTGAAATCATTATTGTCACTTTAAGCAAGACCTAACAGGACCTATAACAATACGCATATGATCCTGATGTGCCATGTGATAGACTATACTCTATGACTTGCTAGATCATTCCGAGAAAAACATACCAATCCATCAGAGCAATTTTACTAGGAAACATCTTATGAAAAAAAAGGTTCAGTAGAAATCACTTGGAAAGCATCTGACCAGAAAATTCAACCATTGATAGTCAGTTTGAATTTGCCTCCTTGGAAGCTACTTCTCTGACCACCTTGCTTGTGTGTACCTCATTTTTCTTCAAGAGACTGACCAAGAGTAAAGACTGGATTTGCTATGGAGGCTCTAAACACTGCCCTAGAGTCAAATATGAGGTTTCCTCAAAAATCTATGTAGCCATGTTTGATTCATTTTAGTTAGTATAGGTATATTAGGTTTTACAAACAACGTTTTATGGAACTCTATGGCTCTATGTGAACTCAATATGGCTCTGTAAAAGAATAAGAAAAACTCAAATAGCTGACTGTTATCTGCAGTTCAGTGGTTCTAATCTCACCGGCTCAAGGTTGACTCAGCCTTCCATCCTTCCGAGGTGGGTGAAATGAGGACCCAGACTGTGGGGGCGATATGCTGACTCTGTAAACCACTTAGAGAGGGCTGAAAGCCCTATGAAGCGGTATATAAGTCTAACTGCTATTGCTAAATAGAGCCAATATTCTATTGCTTGAGCTTGGTGTCTTTATCAGGGACCTTAGGTTTGTTTGGGTCTTGAAAAAGTTGATTGATGTTTTGTTTTTCTAAAACTACAACTGACAAGTTCTCCCCCCCCCCCAAAAAAATACATCCCCTCAACTACAACATCTTCCCCTTATCTACGACTATAACTTAAATATAACTGCAACTACAATAAATAAACATTGTATATATTGTAATATATACAATAAATATATATCGAACTGGGAATTTGAGTGGATTGAATTATTTTGCCTGGGCCAGAGTGCTTGAGGCACAGGTTAACCTAATTATTAAGGGAAGAAAATAAAAAAATGTTGAAAAGAAAGCACTTTTCTTTCATGGAAGTGCAGTTCTTAGGCCACAGTTCTGATGTGTTGACTTAGGTGAATGTCTGATTCATTGTAAATCGTGGCAGCGATGGCAGGTGTCTCCCTCAGAATATATAACAACAAGGGTACTGACAGCCTTTCCCACCAAAACTGGAGGCAGAGATGCTCCTCCCTCAAGTTGTCACACTTCATATTACCAACCAGGCAAATCTGATGAGTAGGTTGAGGGGCAGAACTGCAGCTCGAAGTTGATAGAGATGGACTCACTGAGAATCATAAATTACTTCACTTCCTTGGATCCAGTTGATTTGCATTCTAAGACACTGAAGTCCATTTGCTGATGGACTGTTAAGAAGAAAAGACGGGGTAAAATATTAATTAAATCTGCAGTTGCAGTTTTGCAGTAGCTAAGCATTTAGAATAAGTTGCACTCGTCATTTCTTGATAAATTAGAAATTGGGAGCCTGATCACCAAGTGAAATGTAAGCAAATTCTTCCTTGAGAACAAAGAAACCAAATGCAAAAATATATAACAGAAGATGCCTGGCTAGACATCTAAGATAGGTCTTAAAATTCACAGGGAATTGGACTTGATTGCGAGACCACTACCCATTATTTTTCTCCTCTTCTGCTTTCTCACAGAAGAGGGACACAAGCTGTTCTCTGTTTGCAGACAACTTGGCATAGCTGCTGCAAAAGCTTTGCTGGATGTCTCTACATGTACATGCATGCACAGCTGCTTCATTTCACTAACAATCCCAGCAGAAATCTGTGCATGCACAGACATGCACAGATGACCACAGAGAGCCTTCAAAAGCAGCCTACCAGAGGATGCAGCTGCTTTTGAAGCACGCTCTGCTTGCACTAATATCCGTTGCAAAGAATTGCTTTCAAATGTTTTGCACAATCTCATTCTCCATTGTGTCAGAATGTACAATGTGACATCATTAGCTGAAGAAAGAGTTCAGCTGAAAATCTGAAAACTTGATAAAGCTAAGGTCGACTTAGGGATGTACTCTGTTTCATTAAATCCTGATTTAAGTTTTGGTACAAACCCCAATGCTTTATTCCTTGGATGAAGTAAGTATTTGTCAGAGTTTGTTGTAGCAATCGCATCCAGAAAGCACAAACAGATAACTGATTCAGCAGGATTCATTAACTGTCCTTTATATATAATATAACACATGAAGTAAATATACAATACCAAAAGCGGGTTTTCCAACATGATAGTAAATACAAGCAAACACAGGGAGAGGAGAGAACAGTTTCAGTTCAGAGCAGCAGACTAGTTTAGAGCTCAGCACAGACTCAGAGCTTTAGTTGAACAGTTGAGTTAAGCCACACCCAGGCTCCTTGCTGTCTCCTTATTACTAAAACAGCAAATACTGTTTCAGTTTCTAAACAGCCCTTATTGGCTGACCCTGTTGCCATATCTCTTCATTGGCTGACCTTGTTGCCATGTCTCTTCCAGTCATGAACACTCAATACACTGATAGCATTTCTGCTGGCCTTCCAAGGAAGTCCATCCCATCTTCTCAGTCCCACCTTAGCCATGAAAGCCATCAGGGTAAACTTGAGCTGAAGAAGCTTCTTGGATGAGAAGTGAAACATCTTCAAAGAAAAACCAGAAAGTCCAGTTGCCTCTTGAAAAAAAAGCACCTTTGGGACAAATATTTTTTATCAATCATTATTTAGATTCAGCATGTTTAAATGCTGGAACTTAAGGACTGTTTAATTTTTGTAAAGGTCAACATCAAACCAGCACCTTTAGATTTCTGGGACTACAACTTCTGTTCCCTCCAGACCAGTAATGGGATTTAATTTTTTTTACTACTGGTTCTGTGGTCATGGTGGGGCTTGGTGGACATGGCAGGGGAAGGATACTGTAAAATTTCCATTCCCTCCCCACTCCAAGGGAAGGTTACTGCAAAAGCCCCATTCTCTCCCAATCAGCTGGGATTTGGGAGGCAGAGAATAGATTGGGGCGAGGCCAGTCAGAAGTGGTATTTACCAGTTCTCTGAACTACTCAAAATTTCCGCTACCAGTTCTCCAGAACTAGTTAGAACATGCTGAATATCATCTCTGCTCCAGACAACATGTGGAATTCAACTGTAACTCCATCATACAATTCCCTCATCATCTACTTAGAAGGATGGAAAACAATTAGAAGCAGATCAAGGTGCATAAATTGGAATGGAGGTATAAAAAGAGAGAAGTCACCGTCTTGCATATGATGAAAATCTACTACTTTAATATATTTGGTAACCAGTACTATTCCTACATCAGGAAAAGACTCAGGTAGCAGGTTTGGCTTATTTCTAAAACATAACATTTAAACCATTTAGTTCTGGATTCCGTTATACAGTCATGCTCATTCTCACACTATTAGAAAACATAGGTTTACAGAGATAAAAGAGAGCTAACGCCTTGTTTTCTGCACACAGAGGGCAAGATAGTCTTGTGGACTAAGCTAATGACCTGGGCATTATGTTAAAAAAAATGCATTGCCCAGGAGAAAGTCAGCATCGCAGCAATAAGTTAAATTAACTCTTCCTAAGCAGTATAAAATTATTATATGAAGTCAGGAAGCATAATAAAGGCTTTAGACTTTGCTCCCAAGAATTTATTTCGGCACTACAAAGACCTCATGTCCACTTCAGTATTGATGTAGCTCACTTCTATTACAGGAAGAATTAATTTGTCCATATTACCTAGTCCTAGAGGTTTGTGGGGAGGAAAATCCCCTAGAGGTATTGACTTTAGTTTATCATCATCATTAGAATGGAGAAATGCTTTATTAGGTCATCTAATCCATCCCAACCCCCAACAGCTAATGTAGGTTCCGCCCTGAACAATATAATCTACTCTGCTTTGTCTCAACCATTCTTTTTATGGCTTATTATAATGATGCTAACACCACTTTTCTTGGCAAACTATCGCACACGCTATTAGGAGTTTGTTTTCCCCTGTTGTTCAGCACAAATTATTTTATAGTTAATTTAAATCTCATTACTTTTACTTTGGAACAAATACAGTGGGATGTTTTTGCAAAGGCAGCTTGACTCATTTTATTTGATCACGATTGTCTTTTACATCCTATAAACTGGCAGAACAGCTTTTGATGCTTTATTCCCCTAAACTCTCATGAGGTGGTTATTTACAGAATCTAAAGAGTACTGTGGGGCTGAGCCACCCACATATTGTTTGAATGCTACACAAAGCCCACTAAGCTTAAGTTGAAATAAAATGACCATTCTGTGAAATCTACTTTTTTCCTCCTCCTCTTTCCCCCCTCCCCTTAGCAAAGCTAATGGGGATGAATGAAGAACTCTAGTTATAGTTCTTTGGCAGATGGTGGTCAGTTGACTTCATCCCTACACACACACAGAGATACCTTTTGTATCAAATGCATTTGTGACAAGTGAGAGAAAGAGAAAAAACCAACTCCACACTTTCACTCCTTCTCTGTAAAAGAAACATTCTTCAAAATATTTATTTATTGCACCAATGAATATGAATAAGTAAAATGTGGGGCCCCCTCTCTCTCTCTCCCTCTCTCTCTCTCATCTATCTATCTAATCATCTATCTATCTATCCTATCCTATCCTATCCTATCCTATCCTATCCATCTATCTATCTATCTATCTATCTATCTATCTATCTATCTATCTATCTATCTATCTAATATCTATCTAATCTATCATCTATCATCTATCAATATCTATCATCCATCCATCTATCTAGTGTAACTTTGACATTTTATTGTAAAAATTGCACTAAATGTTCACATTGGTGTCCATTTCCTTCTAAACACATTCTTATTTATTTGATACACATGCTCTCAATATTCCTAAATACAGTGTATTAATTAATAAAATTAATGAAACACATTGTCATTGGCCTATGGGGCCTGACTTTTGGTATATCCCGTAGAGAGATGTAGATCTAGATCTACACACATAGACAAAATTAAACTCCAAATTAATTAAATAAGGATGCTTAGGATGGAACAAACACAAAAACAGTTTGAAGCATATGAAAGTTCCTAATAACATATATTAGTACATAGGAAATTAAGGCCTCAGGGACATCTTAATGTCTTCTTTCATTTGTGTTCCTGACTGCTCTTTTGATCTTGTCAGGCAACCAAAGCGAACTTACCTTTTAATGACAACTGAACAATTGAAAACTAATTATGGAAAGAAATTGGAATTTTACTGGTCACCGGGTAAATTTTCTGACCAGAAGACAAAGTGTCATGCTACTGTGCACACATTTCCAAGAAAATAAGAAATAAAAGTTGAGTCCACCCTAGGTGACCAGACAGTTATTTTCCCTCTGAAAATATGGCTAAAGCAGAAGTAGCACAATTTCTGGCTTTCTAGCTTGGTGCCTTAACCACTAGATCAGGAGTCAGCAACCAATGGCTCTGGAGCCCCATGCGGCTCTCTCATCCCTCTGCTGCAGCTCCCTGTTGGGTCCACAATTGATAGGGCTTTCAGTTAGGACAGGTAGAGGAAAAAGGACGCCATGCTAGGAGACTCTATGATGTGGGAACCCACCTTCCGGTCGGCAGAAGAAAAAGGATGCCGTGCTAGGATCAGACTCTATGGTAGGGAACCCAACTTCCGGTCGGCTCCAGAATTGAATGGGGGGCTTCCGGTTAGGACCTTTGTGGCTCTTTGCATGTTTAACATTGCTGGCCCCTGCACTAAATCTTAAATGCCAAACTATTTTCCAGCACAATTTATTTATTGTGACTATGAAATTCTCAGATAATGTTGTGAAGAAGAAAAAACAACCATTAAAAACTTCTAAATCTAAAGGCAATAAAACAAAAATGAATTGATTAAAACTTTGTTTAAAAGTATTTTAAAATCCTTTATAAAAGCCAGCAAAAAAAAAAAAGTCAATGCATTCAGCCTGGGCAGTTACAGAGAAAACTCTTATCCTGAATATTCATGTGATGAACGTTCAGCAACTATCAGAATAAATCTGGAAGAAATGAGCTTATTCACTTCTAATTTCATACAAACAAACTTGCTTCATTACCACCAGCCCAGGTGGATGATAATTAAAACAGAAACTGAAAAACAGGGCAAAGAAAAGTGCAAGGATCAGAGTCTTATTTTGCTCATTGTAGAAACAGAATTATAAATCTTCAAGGCTCATCTTACTGCTCCTTATTTAAATATAATTTCAAGCAGAAATGAGAAACGTATTTGGGGAACTAATGCCAGGCATGTTTGTAAATGACACCTGCTTATTACAATAGTCCTTAATTTGCGATATCAATTGGGAACAGCAGCCCAGTTGTTAAGTGAAGCAGACACTAAGTGAAACTGCAACTACGCTTATGACATTACTTCACTTTCCCTTTTCTTTATAGACTTGTAAAGGTCATAAATGCTAGAAATAGACTAGTCACAGAGTTACCTTTCATCACTGTGATATAAATGAGGCAGTTCCTTAAATGAGGACTACTTGTGAGTAAAGCTATAATCCAAAGTGAGCATAACAAAGATTATCATTACTACCATGTTTCCCCAAAAATAAGACCCTGTCTTATTTTCTTTTGACCCCTGAAATAAGTGCTTGGCCTTGGGGTCTTATTTATTTTGAGGTGCAGGAGGTAGCAAGTGTGGTCTCCTCATGGCTGCTGTTGTGTTGCGATATTTTCAGGGAGGGCTTATTTTCAGGGGAGGGCTTATTTTATCACATGCGCTCAATAGCCCGATTGGGCTTATTATCCGGGGAGGTCTTATTTTCAGGGAAACAGGGTATGCTGTAATTTTATAAACTACTTTTCTGATGCAAAACAAAAGTCCTACATAAAAGGACACAATATTCTATAGAGGAAAATGTACTCCTGGGCCTCTCTCTGGTCCCAAGGCTGTTTTTCACTTATAAAATTATACAGGCAGTCCTCAACTTACAACAGTTCATTTAGGGACTGTTCAAAGTTACAACAGCCCTGAAAAAAGTGACTTATGACCATTTTTCACCCTTATGACCTTGCAGCTTCTTCATTGTCACATGATCAAATTTCATCTACTTAGCAACTGACTCACATTTATGACGGTTGCAGTGTCCTGGAATCATGGGATCAGCTTTTGTGGACCTTCTGATAAGCAAAGTCAATGGGAAATTCAAATTCACTTCATAATTGTGTTATTAATTTAACAAATACAACAATTCACTTATCAAGTGTGGCAAGAAAAGTCGTAAAATGGGGTAAACTCACTTAACAAATGTTTCACTTAGCAACATAAATGTTGGGCTCAATTTTGGTCATAACTCGGGGGCAATCTGTACTGAAGAAAAAAGGCAAGCAAATTCACAGATCTGTAGAGCGAGGGAAAAGATCATAAGCACAGTCCCAGTTTCACTTAATGACCACTTCATTTAAAAACCAGGTTGCCGGTCTCCATGGTGATTGCCAAACACGGATTACCTGCAATAAAAAGACAGAGTAAATGAAGTGTAAATATGGAATAAAAATGGGAACTATACTGTTGGAAGAAATGCCCATCTGGATTCAGTTCCAAGTGGGGAAAAGACACTGGATTCATGGAAATTTCTTGGAAATAAGGTTTATTGATGATGGACAAGACTTCATGATTTGAGGTCCTGAGGGAAAAGGAAGATCACATGCATTGAAGATCTTGAAGAAAAAAAGGGAAGAGATGCTGAGAGAGCTTTATACCCTCTCTTGGGCCTGGCCTACCTGTTCCTGTGTAAGAAATGTATTCTGATTGGTGGTCAGACTCCCAGGGGGCTGGGTGTTAGCTAACTGTCGGTTATCTGTTTCCCATGCTTGGTTGAGCTGTTGTTGGGTGATGATGTAATGAAAGGGCTTTAAGATTCCTATTATGGCTCTCCCTGAAGGAGGTAAATCTTTGTTATGTAGGGTAGACTGGCTCAGACCTTAATGGCCCATTGACAAAGGTGTGGGGAGTTTCTGCCTCCCTTTTAGGGGGAAATATTCTGTTCTTTTAATATTTCCTAAAATATTTCATTTTCTAGGAGATGGGTGGGTTTCATCTTCCTACAATAATAAATACAATCCCATGTTCAAGATTGCAGGGTCAGTCCAATAAGTAGGTGACTCTTGACAGGAAATGTAGTGCAACGCACTACATTTCTGCCTTGTTGTGCGTGATGCTGTCTTTCTTGAGCTTTCGCATGAGGCTCTTGAAGAGTAGAACAATTCTCTCACATCATTAATTTTTCTTTGTTGGTGAAACAGGAAAGGAAGTGTTTGTGATATGGTGGTTAGAGTGCAGTACTGCAGGCTACTTCAGCCAACTGCTAGCTGCAGTTCGGCAGTTCTCACTGGCTCAAGGTTGACTCAGCCTTCCATCCTTCCGGGGTGGGTAAAATGAAGACCCGGATTGTTGGAGCCAATAGGCTGACTCTGTAAACCGTTTAGAGAGGGCTGTAAAAGCACTATGAAGCGGTATATATGTCTAAGTGCTACTGCTATTGCGAATAGACAATAAAGACCCCGACTTGCTGAAAGTGTGGCTCAGTGGTTAAGGCAACAGGCTAGAAAGCAGCAAAGCATGAGTATAAGTTCCATGAAAGCCAAACTGGGGGACTTTGGGCCAGTCACTCTCTCTTAGCCCAACCCACCACACAGAGTTGTTGTGGGGGAAATAGGAGTAGGAAGGTGTGTGTTGGATATATTCACTGTCTTGAGTTGTAAAAATAGTAAAGATGGGATACAAGCAAGCAAGCAAACAAGTCAATAAAAATATTAGAATCCAGTAGCAGCCCAAGGATTGATGTGGTCAAAGGTTAAAATTTGAACCACTGGCCAACAAGACAGACCCCAGCACCAGGACCGATAGAATTAGACCTACATACAGATCCTGACCAATTGCTAACCTTAACCATAAAATACACTGCCTATTTCATGCAGCTCAAAAAGAGAACAATTACTCTATTGATTAAACAGGCCTCTGAGAAATAAAAATAGAGCAGGAGAAATCACAAGGATACACTTTTCAATGCATGTTAAATTTTATAACAGCACAACAATCAGTTATATATATTTTAACCAGCAATTTGGGGGAATAGAGCAGGGGTGGGAATGGTGGCCCTTTTATGACTTGTGAACAACAACTCCCAGAATTCATGGCCAGCTAAGGAATTCTGGGAATTGAAGTCCCAAAGTCATAAAGACACCATCACCTCTTGGCTAGAGGAAATAGACAGCTGTTTTTGGAAGCTTTAGGATAAAAAAACCCTTTGAGAATCAATAAGCTTTGATTTCTAATAGATCCCTTTAGGAGACAGGAACATACATAATAAAAATTGGCCGAGTGTTGTATTTCACACAGGCAACTACTGGCTGGCTGTAATTATATAATTATCACTACTTCTTAATTCATTTTGCTATCAGCCATTTGTATTGTATTAACAGACAACCAAGGATTATCATAACAACAAAGAAGCACTCCTGCAGACACAAATGTTAAGCAAGCTTATTTGTTGCCACCTGTAAGTGATGCCAATCACTGCAATTGCCTGCAGAGCAGAAGGATTTTTTCCCCCATTTGCACTGGAACTGCAAAT
This sequence comes from Thamnophis sirtalis, assembly GCF_051295495.1. Lineage (NCBI taxonomy): Eukaryota > Metazoa > Chordata > Lepidosauria > Squamata > Natricidae > Thamnophis > Thamnophis sirtalis. The sequence goes on along the minus strand of NW_028261381.1, from coordinate 28,136,162 downwards.
ATAATTTTGCCTTAGCAAACCAATAGCAGTTGCCCCAATTTTGTGGGAAAGAGGGGATCAGCTGCTACTCAGCATGTCTGTGCATTTGAGGGGGGGGGAGATGACCAAAATAGCAGCCATCTAAGCAGATTCCTCAAAAATGCTTGTGAGCCCTAATAATCTAACGTTGGGATCGAATGCTAGTTGACATCTGTGAAAAGTATTTTGGAATAAGCAAAAGGTTAGGGAGAGCCAGTCCAAAGCAACTTTCCAAAGAGCCAGTCCAAAGCATATTCTGAAATTTTATAGAGTTATGCTCCATTTTAAATTATATTTAGATTTAGCATTCGCTGGCTGGGGAATTCTAGGAGTTGAAGTCCGAACATCTTCAAGTTGCCAAGGTTGAGAAACACTGATTTAGATTCTTTTCATCCCACCTTTTTGTAAATAAATAAAGTCAAATCATGGGAGCAAACATAGCAATACTCCCTATACACCTGCTTCCTGTTTTTCTTCACCACAACAACCCTGTGAGGTAGATTGTTCTAAGTCACCCGATTGGTTATCAGACCTAAAGAAGGACTAGAACGCACCATTTCCTGCTTTCTAGACCAGCACTTTCACCACTACAGTCAACTGTAGAATAGATTGAAGAATATCTCACGCAAACTAACACAGGCACATAAACATATCTGAATTTATATCTCAGGGATGACGGGCATTTTAAAACATAATTTGATAAGTAGTGGTTTATTTAAAAATTGATATGCTACTTTTCAAATCCAATCTCAGGTTGTCTGACATTTAATAATACAAAACATTTTAAACCATTACCTTAAAAATCTTTAGCTAGAGGCACAGAGGGAAGGATGCCAAGTACATCCCGGGAGCTAGAGGTTCCCCATTCAGCTTTAAAAGCTGGAGTGAAAGCAAAATTCCAACTGCTGGAACATGTTCTCTTATTTTAAACATTTTTGATTACTGGATTCCTGCCAATTAAAAGACACACGAGCCCTGTCAAAAGAAGTTGCCAGGGTTATACGTAGGATATAGAAATTCACTCGGCATCTCATACAGGAGTCTTTTTTCTTCCGAGTTTAAGTAATGTTCTTTGTGCCAATCCTGGAAGTAACAAGGCATATTCTCTTTCTCTTCTCAATTCAATGGGGTAGCAATCCATAAAAAGATCCATCCATAAGAATCTTGGAAACAATTTGACAATTACCAGAAGTCAGCATGAATACGTCAAAACAAATCTTGCTTGATCGGTCTGTAATTTATTTATTTATTGAATCCAATTTTGAACTCAATCCAAGTGGATTCTGGGTGGCAAACTAAATAACACACAAAAAAAGAAGTACAATTAAAAGTACAGTTAAAAGCCAGCTCTTATATAGTAAACTAGCCAATAAGCCGGCATTGCCAGGGTATTTATTTATAGGGGAAAAATATCCAGACCAAAAGTAATTTCTAATGTTGGATTTTCCCCCTTACCAGGGGAGCCCCCTTGTGAGTACTGTGAAGCCGGTCCATGAAAACTCCACTGTGCTGTACAGTAGAAGCCATTTTATGGTAGTACAGTAGAAGCCATTTTAAGGCACATTGATAGAATTAGAATAGAATTCTTTATTGGTCAAGTGTGATTGGACATACACAGAATTTGTCTTTGGTATCTTAACAGAACACACACCCTGAGGGGTTTTAGGGGTGTCTTACCCCCACAATATTTTTTCCAGAGAATAAGTCACCTGTGTACCAAGTTTAGTTGAAATTGCTTGAGGCGTTCCAGAGTTATGCTGGAACACACACACACACACACACACACACACACACACACACACGATTAAGATGGTAAAGCTCTTAGTGATTACATATCTAGATCTTCTCCAGGATCATCTGTCCCTAGCCTGGTTATTCCAGTCACCAATCACCACTGTACCTGAGTCCATCCAATTTGTTACTGTGACCCTCTTCTCTTTCCTTCTCTTTCCTTTATTTTTTCCTAATGTTATAAACTTCTTCAGAGAGCCATTTTCTTGCATAAGTTACCCAAGTTAGGGTAATATGTGCTGGGTCATTTGTACCTTGAGTGACAATTCTGGATTCATTTTATAAATCTATTCTTTCTTTTTCTTGGCATCCATGGTATTCTCAGGTGTTTTTTTCCAACACTGAATTTCAGAAGTATCAGTACTCTTCTAGTCCTCTTCTAGTCCAACCAGCATACCTACACCCGTGAAAATCTACGAAAACATATGTGTGTGTGTGCGTGTGTATGTTTTCGTAGATTTTTACGGGTGTAGGTATGCTGGTCTTTTTGTATTCAGGTCTTTTCCCATATAAGTGAGATTATTTTGGCAACGTTTCGCCGAGGGTGTTTTCGGCTTAAAGCGTGGTCGGAGCTGCCATCTTTCTATAAATCTTGGTGCCTTGATGCCAGACATCTGGAAACCAACCCTAGTCAACAAACGAGCCCCACCTACCACCCAGGCCGTTACAACACAAAACATTACAACACAAAACAACAATGGACACACAACCAGCACCAATCAGCACCAATCTATCAATCATGATACAACCACACAACCAATTAATCCACTTACTGAAACAAAGCCAGCACTCCACACACACCCCCACCAAGATTTATAGAAAGATGGCAGCTCCAACCATGCTTTAAGCCGAAAATATGAGCCTGAAGATGACGAATGAGTCGCCAAGACACCTCCAATTTTACGTGGGAGAAAACCCGAATAACTAAAGACCTACATACTAACACCCGCGAAAACCTCAGAAAACCGCAAATAGGTAGTGTACTTAATATTGTATAGGAGGGAAATAAAATTCAAATTTTGATAGTCTGAAGTAGGGGTCCCTAACTCCTAGGCCATGGGCCATTCAGAATGGGGCCATACAAACAACTGGCTGTTGTACACACACATGCGCACAGCTCAATTTGTGCAAACAGGGGGCTGACAGGCATGCATGCTCACATGGATCTTGACTTGCGTGAGCAGTGGAGCAGCATGCACATGTGTGCCCATTCCCCTCTCTTCTCGTAAAGGTTAGGGGCCGCAGGTCTGGAGAAGTGGATAGCAAGTGACAATAAAATGTTCGGTTCAGTAGAAAAAGTTTTTGCACGCATGCACATTTTCATTTAAAATGCGCACATTAAAAAAAATTATATTTTTTAAAATGAAAATTATTCTGCGCATGTGCAGAACCGAAAATCAAGATGGTGCCACCGATCATAGAACCAGTAAGGTCACGTGCCCGCTGGAGTTACTACCTATTTGGCCGAACCAGACCGAATAGGTAGGAACCCACCTCTGTTTGAGGGGAAATCTGAAGACAGTTGTCTGTGAATGTGATATATCTGCAAATAATATACATGCATTTTTAGTTGCATTAACAGAATTGTAATTTGTAATTGTGGGAGATAATTGCTTCATTATAATCTCTTTTGCCTTGGCCTTTTGAGACAGACCAGACTAGGAAACCAAAGTTATGAATGCTGATACTACTTTTATGATCATGATAGAGTTACAGAATCTTGCAACTCTGAATAGGTTTCCCCTCTGCCTCCATTTATTGTCATAAGAATAGGAAAAATTATGTTTGAGATGCTTATTCAAAGTACATTTCTGCCCTGGGCTCAGATTTCTTTTACCTGTCCATTGTCTTGGTTGTGGTTCTTCTTCCTGTTCTTCAAGGTCATTCCTTCTTCCCATTAAATCATCTCTGTGCCTAGTCCTAGGCACCTCATTTTCAAAAGGATTTATTGGAACAGATTCAAAGCAATAAAAATAACCATTCAAACCAAGCCTCATGACTGGGAGGCTTGTGTGCTCCGGGAGCTGAATATGTTGATCCAAATAATAAAATAATAAATAAATAAACATGATATCCTGATTGCTCATCCCTTTCCTGGACAGGAAGTTTCAAAAGGCAAGCATAAATTGAGTTAGCAACTCAAACTATTATCTGTACGACACATATGGGTGCCTTTTTGAAATGTTAAGTGGATTCTAATCTATCGGTTGTCCAAAAATGTCATGTAGCAGACTTAGTCTGTTTACATTTCTCACAAATCAGTGATGGGTTCCGGATCCTGTTGCAACTGGTACGATGCAATGGGGCCCGGCGTCCACTACATGAAGGTGTGCAGCACGCGCACACATACATACTTACTGCCTGCGACGCTCCACAATGCCTCCATGACGCTCCAGCTGCTCAGCGGAGTGTCACGCAGGTGCCGTACATTCCGTGCTCGGAAGCACCAAAGAGCTCAAATACCGGTAAGGAGCATGGGCGGGTGGGCCATCCAGAGCACTGTACTGGAACGGTACCTGGTGCTCCCAGCAGGCACTGCTATGCCCATACTGGGGCGTACCAGTCGTAATCCACCACTGTCACGAATGCAGGTGAATATATCAGAGGTAGGTTGCTCCCAGTTTGGCCCAGATTGGGCAAACTGGTAGTAGCGGCAGTGGAGGTTCTGCCCACCCACTGGACACTTTTACTCATGCGCGTGCAGGAACACGCCCGAATCAGTAGTAAAAATATTGGCAACCCACCACTGGAATATATGCGTCCTGGGATAATATTGCAGGATCCAATCTGGGTCAGTTACCAGGAGCAAAGGTTTTGTCTTCTGAGCTTTTGGACTCATCTTGGAGCCCATCCTCAGGGAATTTCTCTCTAGCTGAGTGTATTTACATTTCTATACAGAAATGTTAATCAGACTTCCTTTTTTTAGATTCTAGTTGTTTTAAGTGTTTGGACAAGGAGCTACACACCAAAGAGTAGGCAGAAATACAACAAAAATCCAATATTATTTCTTTATCTGACGTTTTCTAACATATCTATTGAACAAGGTCCTTCTTCTATCCTATTACAATTTGTAATTTAGCTGCTGTAAAGGTTCTTTTCAGGAAGATTGTATGTGTTTCAAAAAATGAAGTGCAGGAAGCATTTCAAATCCTGCAAGAGGGAAGAAAATGTGTCTTTTGAAGAACATTTTAATTTGACTTGTTAAAGCAACTGCATCTTTCTTCAGGTTTATGAAGAAGCCTAGAAAAAAAAGTTGTGACTTCTCCTCTTAGAAACAGATAGAGGTTCTGCTTTTGTGAGTCCAAAGCGCACCCTGCGAAGTGTTTTTGAACCATGCACCATTCTAATGTTTAGATGTCTGGCCTGGCTTGGTCTAGATTGTAGTGTCAAAGGTAAAGTTTGAAACAAAACTTTAAAGCTGTTCCCCAGTGGCAAAATAGCAGAAAACTAAAAGAGGTTGAAGCAAAAAAATTGTATAGATGAGAATGAAGGTCCCTAATGATAGAAAGGTTAATAAAAAGGGGGAAATGACTTGTATGAATGCCAGTTTCTGTCCATGTCTCAGCCTGGTACTTAAGGGGAATGTTTTCACTTAGATACTTCTGCTCCTCTTGCCGACGTGAGGGAGATACTGTTAATAATAAAGATTGCCCCTGATGGTAGAAGTCTAATTACAAGATAAAACACTAAAAGGTACAATGAAGTAATGGATTGTAGGTTTTTGTGTGTGTGGTTTTTTTTCCCCTGGATATCAGTTTATTACCAACCTGACACTATAGCTTTAAGGGTCATTTCTCTGCTGTTACCGGGCTGCCAAAAGAAGAAGAAACAAAAGAAGAAACAAAGAACATGGGAACAGGTGAATAGAAGCAAATAATCTTTGTTAGTTTTCTCTCCCATATTTTCCTATTAATAATGGCTTACAGAAAAGGCTTCTCTAGTCATAGATTTCTAAAAGATGTCAAGAACCTGTTGCTTATATACCTAATAGTCAAAACAGAAGTTAGAAATGCTCAGGTGTAAGCTCTGAGTATAAACTCTAAACCTTGACACACATTTTGCTGCTTTTTCATTAAAGCAATATAGACTGTAGGCGATTCATTAAAGTAAAGGAAAGGTTTTTTTGCTATCTGAAAATGCAACCAACTTTTTATTTAACCACATAGCTGATTGTACCCCAAAACTCCATTAAATCTATTAAATGCTATAAAATTTTTGGAAATATTTAGTCGCTCCTCTCAAATCTCAAATACTCATGCTAAGATTGTGTAGCATGATTTCATAAAAGCAATTCTCTGGCCCCTATGCCTTTTCACCGTGACCCGTCAAAACCGCGGCCCGCAAAAGCGTGATCGACGAAAGCGCGCATTTGACGTCATCACAGCGCGACGAAAAAAATTAAAAATGGAAATAAAAATAAAATTAAAGCAAGCCGATTCACATAAAGGTAAGGGTTAGGTTTAGGGTTAGGGTTAGGGTTAGGTTTAGAGTGTTAGGGTTACGTTTAGCGTTACGTTAAAGGTTAGCGTTAGATTTAGCGTTAGGTTAAGGGTTAGGTTTAGGGTTAGATTTAGGCTTAGGTTAAGGGTTAGGTTTAGGGTTAGGTTTAGGGTTAGGTTTAGGGTTAGGTTTGGGGGGGTTAGGGTAAGGTTTTCGCTTTATTTTTACATTTTTCGATCACAGCACGATGTTTTCGTCACGCTGTGATGACGTCAAATGCGCGCTTTCGTCGACCGCGATTTTGTCATCCGCGGTTTTGTGGTGGAACCCCTTTTCACAGAAAAGATCTAGGGATCACTTGTTTTCTCCCCTCAAGAATAACGGTAGTGAGAGATTGTGGATAATCTTTCCAAAATAGTTCCTACTCTCCCTTTCATTCTCCATTTACCCGACTTGAAGTTGATTGCTATGAGTGGGACCTTGCAGTCATATTGAAAAGAATTTGACTATTATGAGTATTAAAAACTCTTAATCTCGTAGATACAAAGATGTGTTGTAGATACTACACATTTGCTTTTTGTCACAACAACTGACAAATATTCAGCTTCCTTGATAAAGAAAAACAAATTAGCAACTTTAATTCCCTTCATTTTGTAAACATTTATCTTTTAACAAAACCCTCTGATTCTAATAGTGACAGCACTTAGACTTATATACTGCTTTACAGTGCTTTACAGTCCTCTCTAAGCAGTTTACAGAATCAGTATGTTGTTCCCAACAATTTGGATCCTTATTTTACCAACCTTGGAAGGATGGGAGGCTGAGTCAACCTTGAGCGTGGTGAGATTTGAACTGTCCAAATTGCAGTCAGCTGGCAATCAGGAGAGGTAGACTGCAGTACTGCACTCTAACCACTGCACCACCGTGGTTCATAAAAATACTTTGCTATCTCTTTGTTCCCTAAACAAATTGTTCAAGAGTTGCTGCATTGGATTTTGTCAGCCTCAAGTATTCAAGCCAGCAGACAATTTTTTAAAAAGCCAGCAGAGGTTCGTGATCCATCTGGTGAAAAGTTCACAGGAATACCTTAGCAGTTTCTTAGTGGACAAATAATAGTGTACAGGCAAACTGGAACAGAGATGAAAATGGACAAGTAGAATGGAAAGCAAATCCTATTCAGAAAAATTTTAAGTGTCTAGGCACATTCAACCTGGAGAAGAGGGGAGGGAAGCAATAGTACTCTTCAAACACACCAAAGACTAAGATGTCTACTGTCTGAAAGAACTGGATTAGATTTAAGGATTTAAGCTGTAGGCAGAATTGTTTTAATGACAGGAGCAGTTCAACTATGAATTTAAGAACAGGGGAAAGGAAAGACTAACATAAACCGAAGCTAGGTAGTTAACTGTTGAAGATGCTCTGGTCCTGGCTTTAAGAAGATTGGATTAAACGATCCAGGCAGCCCCTTCTAATTATGTGCTTTTAATAATCAGCATCTGATCCTGCTCAAATGTATATCTAGTCCACTGTTCCAACAATACTCGCTTTTTAGTCTTTGTATTAAAAGACATATAACCCTGGAGTTCCACATCACTAGTTAGGAGCATATAACTAGCTGCATATTACAATTCTGAGGATATGCTTTGCTGAGTGAGAAGTACCTTAGTTGAAAGAATATGGAGGAGGAGGAGGAGGAGGAGGAGGAGGAGGAAAGGCTCCCCTCCCTCCATATTCACACCCACCCAAAATTTTGTTTGTTATCTGGAAACTTCATTCCTTATATTTGGGGTGTCAAAGTTGCGGCCCACAAGTCAGATGAGTCACATGCTGGCTGGCCCCCACCCAGATTAGCGAAAGGGGGAAAGTCCCAATATGTCACGTGATGCTGCCCAGATGACACAAGTTTAACACCCCGGTCTTATATGCTACCTTGAGCTAACTCAAGTAGAACAACCAGAGCAATGCTTAGGCATCATGGACAATCAACAGAATCTATACATAGTCAGTCAGCAGTAGCAGTTTCTTCCTCTCCCTGCACATATATTTTGGTACTTCCTCTATTTTCTTCCTCTTTAAATTGCCTTGCCAAACTCCTGTGTACTCTCTTCAGTCATTTACTCAGTGAATTGATGGGAACAAAGTCTAATCAATTAAAATAAAGCAACAGTTCAAAGCATAGGTCCGCTTGATTATTTGTTTTTTTGTTTACTTGGATAGATGGATGGATGGATGGATGGATGGATGGATGGATGGATGGATGGATGGATGGATGGGTGGGTGGGTGGGTGGGTGCTTGCTTGCTTGCTTTATTATGTGCTATCAAGTTAGCAACAACTCTTTGCAACTACATACATAGACTTTCTTTAGGTTGGCCTGTCCCTAACCTGGCCCTTCAGATCTTCCAGCAGTGTACATATTGTCTATGTAATTGAGTCCATCTACCTTGCTAAGGTTGTCTTCTCATCTTTCCTTCCACCTTTCCCAGCTTATATGTCCAAAATATGATAATTTGAACTAGGCATTTGTGCCTTGAGTGAGAATTCTGGGTTGATTTATTCAATGACCCCTTTGTTTGTTTTCTTGCTTTCTATGATATTCTCGGAATTGTTTTCCAAAAATGTCTGAAAGCATCAATATACTTTCTGTTCTGCTTTTAAAACTCCAACTGTTGATTCAACTGTTGATCCTAATCCTAACCTAAATGAAGTCATTCACCATATCTTCAGTCAATTCTAGGGCTGACTGCTCCACACATTATCTTTTTAAATAATGCTATTTTTTCACTGAATTCCTTGACTTTCATTACTAGAGCTTTCAGATCTTTTACATTGTCAGGTGTTAGAGTGGTATCGTTAACATAGGGAAGGAAAACATACAATAGCTCCGTAGATGAAAACAGCATAAAACGTTAATAAAAATTATAATTACATAATGGCAAATAAAAACATTATTGTTCATTTAATACAAGGAAAAGACATGACTGATTTAAAGATTTGCTATATTTTCATACATCCCCTACATTCCTAAACTCTTCTTAGATTCCGATCTAAAATGTTGTACAGTCTTAATATTCAAATGTGCTACCTATTTTTTTTAAAGCATATATCACCGATATATAACATTGCAATATGGAAAATTAGGTAGCAAAAATGTTTTAGAAATAGCCACATTTTTACTCGTCACAGCATGCTACAAAAAGTTTTATGTGAAAATACCATATGCTTGAATTGTGTCCTCTTTTTAATTGCAGAAAAATTGTGAAAACAGGAGGCACTAGAGATATTTGTGATTCTGCCACAGGCCATGTTTAAAGGATTCACAGATTCATCATACGTAAGGTATGATTTAGCTCAAACAAGGCTCATTATTTTTTTACAGTGCTTTATATAATAATTTTATAATCTTCATCATCATCAGTCTAACATATCTCTATGATAAACTGAAGGGTATTAAGTAGTAGATTGAACACTGGAAAATGCCCCATCATGGAGAGTGTGCTACAACTAGAATATCTTATATCCCTGCCTAAGGTTATTCTTAGGGTTACATCTCTCCGTAAAGAGAATTATACTATACACTGACCTGATACCCTTGCTGAATTATTTTCAATATTTAATTTATTGCCTTGAATTACACAGCATGCACACATATGCTATTTGTACCTACACATTTATCTACTCTTTCTGTCTTTTTTTTTCCTGAAGCTCTGACATGATTGACATTCTCTGAGAGCCAAAGTTGGAATAAGGAACATGCACAAATGATGGTTTCCTTAGCAACGGGAATCATGTGAATTCTCCTCTTTCCTTTTTTCTTTTGCACTTTACTTAGTGGTCTCTCCACACATTGGTTTTCATGGAGACTTGGAGGCCTGATGCATATATTTTTTTTCTAAAAATAAAATCAGTGCACCAAGCAGAATTAAAAAAAGGTTTTATAGTTTGCTGACATGAATGATTATTTTTATTTATTACTGGGGAAACAATCCTTAGAAATATGCATATATTGGCTTGTAAAACTCATTTAACACAGAGAGATAGAGAGGTGGGGACATCTTTTAATTCCTTTTATTAAATAATGTCACCATTTTTATGTCAAATATTATTGCCTATTGGCTCAATTCTATAACCTTTCATCCAGGATCTCCAGGATATCTCACAAGTGTGTTGGGTGAATTTTTTTTGAGAGGCCTTATTTCAGAAAGAAAAATAATAATTTACATGATTCTCCCAAAAGGAATAAAAAGAAATTATGCCACTTTTCATGAAATATACAGGTGTCGATACCAACTCAGAAACAATCCCTATAATTTCAAGAGAAATGCATTCTATTTCTATATAAATTAACCAAGTAGCTTGTTCAAATTAAAATAAAAGTAGATTGTCCTCGAAGTATGACCACAATTGAGGTCAAAAATTTTATTGCTAAGTAAGACAGTTGTTAAGTTAATTTTGCTCCATTTCATGACCCTTCTTGCCACAATTGTTAAGTGAATCACTGCAGTTGTTAAATTAGTAACTGGAGTTGTAAAATGAATCTGGCTTCCCCTTGACTTTGCTCATCAGAAGGTTGCAAAAGGTGATCATGTGACCTCGGGACACCGCAACTATCATAAATATGAGCAGGTTGCCAAGCATCTAAATTTTGATCACGTGACCATGGTGATGGTGCAACAGTCAAAAGTGTGAAAAATAGTTGTAGGTCACTTTTTTCAGTACCTTTGTTGACTTCAAACAGTGACTAAATGAATGGTTGTAAGTCGAGCATTACCTGTAAATGTTCCTAATAAAATTTCAGAATAATGACTTGGTGCTATGCACCCACCTGGTCTTCTGATCAAAATATAATGGTTGAAAGACCTCATTTTCCTTCCAATGGTTTTTTCCTACCTCCTCTTTAAACCCTTCAAATGCAGATTGTTGCTTGTAAAGTTGGATCCTTGGCCAGTGGGAAAAGATAAAAGATCACTAATGGGTGTAGAAAAATCCTAACTCCCTCTTCACTTCCTGTCTATCTTCACAATGGTAATGTTGATTCAACTTCCATGACAGTCTCTTTCTGAACACTTTGCTAAGATGGCAAAGAGATCAACATCTTGTTCGTCAAGACAAGACTTGTTTTCCTCATTGTTGTTGTTTTTTGGCAGGGTATGTGTTTTTGTGTGCCTTAGAATCAGGGGTGGGCTGCAAAAATTGCAGCAACGGGTTTGCTGCCACGTTGCTGAGTGGGCCCTGGCCAGGGTGGGTATGGCCTTATTGGCCTCCTGCACCACAGCGGTGTGTGTGTATGTGTGTTTTGCCCTCCCCTCCCCAAGCTCCAGAGGCTTTTCTTGAGCCTCCCGGAAGGCGAAACTGTTTCTCCCGGGCTCTGGAGGTTCTCCGGAGACCAGAAACAGGCCAGTTTCCAGACTTCCAGAACCTACGGTAAGCCCATCCCCCCCTTCTGAGCCTCCGCACGGGGCCTGCACTTACCTGGAATGATGAACGGGCCACATGGAGACTCATCGGAGGGGCAGGGCAGGGTGGGAGGGGTGGGATGGGAGGGGCCAGTGAGGGGTGGCATTTGGGCGTTCACCGAACTGGGCAGAACCCTAGTTAGAGGATTGCCTGAACCCTTGTGAACCCCCAGCAGTCCACCACTGCCAATCCAGTGCTGACTCTGAAAATTGCATGGACTACTCCCTACAGGTTCCTTGGCAGGATTTTGGAATTGGTCACCCTTAGGTTTCTTTCTGGGGCTGAAAGAGACTAACTGGCCCAATGTCACCCATCCGGTTCCATACTTAAGGTGGAATTAGAACGCACAGATCTCCCAATTTCAAGACTGATGTTTTAGCCACTACAGCAAACTGGGTCTCTGCATTCTTAATAACGTGGCAAAATAAGCATAGGGGAAGCATTCCAAATGTTATTTGCTTGTTAAACATATTTCTATGCTGCCTTAATCCATAGGTACTCTTGGCAGTTTACAGAGAAGAAATACAAACTATATCAGCTACAGTAGGAACAAAATCATCTCTAAACATCATAAAAATGAAAACTACACAAAACCAACATGGAACGAAGTAGCATAATTGCCAGTCACAGATAGAATACATCCCCAGCCAATTTGTACAGCATTTTCATATGTCTGTGCCCTTCCCATTTTATCTTGAACTAACTGGATACCTGTGCTTTGCGATAAAACTATGTCAATGGGCAATGCTGGAGAAATCCAGTTTACTCTGGTTCAATCCGTTGGCTCAGTGGTGGTCGGTGATTGAAACACATAAGGGAATATCGCTCCCACCGCCTTGAGTCTGAAAGCAGTTCCATATGTGGGAGGCATAGACATTTTAGTGAGATACTGATGTTTAGTACTGTAAGGAGCCCCAGACCACTCCTGAATGAAGGAGTGGAACGTCTGCCAGTTTGAACTGAGGTAACGATATGTGAGGCAATTGACAGTTAGAACAGAGTTCTTTTCAGGAGGGGACGGGGAATAGAATTTTTAATTCCTTAGCACCAGAGCATGCTAATATAAGGCAACTGGCAGTTGGAACAGAGTTCTTTTCAGGTGGGGAGGGGGAGAACTCCTTAGCATCAGAGTGTGTTAATTACTGTATAAGAAATATTAATGATCTGATGGTCATTTCAAAAAATCCTTTCTTAGCGAGCACCTAGAATACGTGCCACATTTCAAGTTTGTAGGCTTTATAGTTCTGGAAATTTTGTGATGAGTGAATGGTACTTGGCTTTTATATATAAAGAGAGATTCATGCAAACATTGGTCTAGGGATCAATGAGATTTCATTCACAAGCTTTTTGGATATGGATGGGATGAAACAGAGTTAGTTTTTATTAGAGCAATTTCTGGCATAGTGGCATAGAAGTGCTTTTGAAGAGACATATCAACTTGAAATTGTGTCATGTTTAAGTGTTAAAAGTGGTTTCATATGTTACACTTGCCCTCATATTTCAGTTTCATCTCCTTCAGAAGCATTCATGAGTATGGCTAACCTTTTAGTTCCTCCACACCCACAAAACAAACTTCCATCTGGAGGGCTGCTTTTGGATGTAAAATAAATATTCGACTCTGTGAATACTTTGTCTCCTTGTTTTATTACACCCTCCCCAAGGCAACATATAGTGATGGGGCATGATACAAATTCAGGAATATAGATCACAGCTAAAGCCACAAGAAACATGAGAGAGCTACAAAAAAAAGTACCCCCAAAATGCTTATATCTATTTTAGATCATTTTCCTCATGTTCTCCCCCAACCACACACCCACTAGTCTACAGCACTGGTCACTTTAGAACAGTGGTGGGATTCAAAATTTTTACTACCGGTTCTGTAAATGTGGCTTGGTAGGCTTGGCTTGGTGGGTGTGGCTTGGCTTGGTAGGTGTGGCTTGGGGGGCATGGCAGGGGAAGGATACTGTAAAATCTCCATTCCCTCCCCACTCCAGAGGAAGGTTACTTGGTAATCCCCATTTCCTCCCGATCAGCTGGGACTCAGAAGGCAAAGAATAGATGGGGCGGGTCCAGTCAGAGGTGGTATTTACCGGTTCTCCGAACTACTCAAAATTTCCACTACCGGTTCTCCAGAACTGGTCAGAACCTGCTGAATACCACCGCTGCTTTAGAAGATAACGACTAAATTTAGTAGGCTTATGTATTACCCTGTTAGAATAAGCCCAAACCTTTATTAAATTAAAACAAAACCATTAATTTGAATGGAGGAAGTACAATGGAATATGCTCCTTTTCACTATCTCTCTTGCCCTCTGTTACCCCTGACACCCTCCCTCACATCAGCTTCATAGAGCTGCTGTTTTGAGGATAAAATTAAGTCAGCTGCCTTCAGCTCTTGGAAGAAAGATGAAAATAGAGAAAGAAATAGAATAATATTCTGTCTACCCAGATGGCACTTTGAGTGGCTATCAGGAAGCATATGGTGCCCTCCCTTGAGAAAAAAGAGGGAATTTCATCTGAGTTGAGAGAAGAATGGATGAACATAGATGAAGGACTGATAAATAGTGATCTTACTGCCTAAATGCAGTTCATAGAATATCTCCATTCTCTTGTGTTAACAATTTTATTCCACATTGGGGGTTTGGGTTTACCAAAATCAGGAGTGATAGATACAGTAGCTGCAAGATGACTCACATTTTAATGTTTTCAGAATTACTGAAATGACCCAGTGGCTGAGCAGTTCTGTGCCCAAGTTGTACTAAGACTTAAGTTTGATTTACTGGTCTTGAACCAGACATAGTGGCCTGGTTCAATGATGGGATTCAAAAAAAAAATACTACCAGTTCTGTGGCATGGTTTGGTGGGCATGGCAGGGGACGGATACTGCAAAATCTCCATTCCCTTCCCACTCCAGGGGAAGGTTACTGCAAAATCCCCATTTCCTCCCGATCAGCTGGGACTCGGGAGACAGAGAATAGATGGGGGTGGGGCCAGCCAGAGGTGGTATTTACCGGTTCTCAAGACTACTAAAAATTTCCCCTATTGGTTCTCCAGAATTGGTCAGAACCTGCTGGATGCCACTCTGGTCTGGTTCACACATAATGATCTGGTTCACAGAGCAAAATTTCTACATTCAGCCAAGCAGAAGTAAATAAAATTATGACTTAGAGCAGTGTTTCTTAACCTCGGCAATTCTAAGATCTGTGGACTTTAACTCCCTTTATTCTCCAATCAGGTTCTGGTTATGAATCCTAGGAGTTGAATTCCAAGCATCTTAAATTTGCACGGTTGAGAAACACTGTTTCCAATCTTGGCAATGTCTGGGTGTGTGGACTTCCAATTGAAGAATTCCACAGCCAGCCTACACATTGAAGAAAATTCTGGCCATCACACATCTTGAAGCCCACACATATTACAATTGCTAAGGCTGAGAAATCCTGGCTTAGAATAGTGTTGTCATTCTAAGAGGATTCTAGATCTGGGATCTCCAGATTTGGCAAGTTTGAGACTTGTGGATTTCAACTCCCAGAATTCCTCGGCCAGCCATGCTTAAGTCCACAAGTCTTAAAGTTGCCAAATTTGGAGATCCCTGTTGTAGATAATGAATAGAAATGGACTGAAATTATTTCTGCCGCTGCTTTTCTTGCCCATGATCAATCCAGAAGGGAGCAGGCACACTCTGAACCCCAGACAGCACTTTTCTGAGGAAGTCTTCTATATAACTGCAGCCCACCTTAATTGGAAAGCTCACTGAAAGGCAAGATAACCATAATAAAAATGTAGCAGCTCTCTTCATGGTGACTATTAATAAAAGCCCTAAGTCCCATGACAGGGTGAAACTGGTTTGTTGGAGTGGCTCATCATGAGGGTATCTCCTGACTACCAGATGACCATGATAAAGAAATTAACAAAGGGAAGCAAAACAATACAAAACAAAGCAAAATGATTTGGTTCCCGAGAAACTGCTAGGAAAGAAATAAAATTCTTCTTCTTCTTCTTCTTCTTCTTCTTCTTCTTCTTCTTCTTCTTCTTCTTCTTCTTCTTCTTCTTCTTCCTCCTCCTCCTCCTCCTCCTCCTTCTCCTCCTCCTCCTCCTCCCCTCCCCCTCCTTTATTTATTTTATTTATTTTATCAAGCATGTATAAGATAAGAGATATAAGTGCAAACATGATTATGAACACAGGAAATGGATATGAATAAGTGGGGACCATTAGGACAGGGACAATAGGCATGTTGGTGCGCTTATGCACACCCCTTACAGACCTCTTAGGAATGGGGTGAGGTCAACAGTAGACAGTTTAAGGTTAAAGTTATGGGGGTTTCTAACTTCTTCCCCTACTCCTCCACGCACCCACACAAAGGACTTCGCACCACATTCACAGCAACTAAGTGCTATCTGGCTAATGTTCTCCTAGGTTCTGCTCAACAGCCTCTATTTATTGCTACCGGCAACACCGAGATTAGCTTTCCTCGTGCATGCTTGTTATTTTTTCATCTTCATATTTGTGTGACTGCGGTGGGAGATTTCACAGGTGGCTGATGAAGCTCGTTATATTTATTTGGACCTCCTTAGTGTTCCTTAAAAGGCAATTAAAATGAGAATGGAAATGACTGTATGTGGTCAAGCACACTGCTGCCTAACTATTTACACAACTGCCGGCTGAATATAAAAAGGGAGGGACCGCTTGTGCCAGCCCAAAGCCGTGCAGCTGTGCTAATGGCTTCCCTAAACTTCCTCATTTTGAAATTTTCTCAAACTTTCCAACAACATTGATTATCGGATCACATTAATCCTTCTCATCTGTGCATTTGCCAGGCCACAGAGCCGGGAAAAGCAACCTCCTGCCTCTTCCTGCCAATCATATTTGGTTTCCTTTGACAGGGAACGAGTTCTACATTGTCTCACTAACTGCTGGAGCCTTCTCTGCTATTCCCGCCTTCCATTGTTGAAAGAAGCTTTCCCTGATGACCATGTCATAGAAGGAAAGGTCATTGGGGAAAAAAAACATCTGCTTAATCCAGCCTTAGGCTTGTGTGAAGAAGTGTGTGTGGGGGGGGGAGAGAGGCAGATATGAATAATATAGATTTCCATCTATATTTTCTTTAGGGGTTTTCTTCCCCATGTCTGTAAAATCATGTTAGGGAAAGCAGAGGCATACTGGCGAGGGACGCGGTGGCTCAGTGGCTAAGACGCTGAGCTTGTCGATCAGAAAGGTCGGCAGTTCAGCGGTTCGAATTCCTAGCACCACATAACGGAATAAGCTCCCGTTACTTGTCCCAGCTTCTGCCAACCTAGCAGTTCGAAAGCACGTAAAATGCAAGTAGAAAAATAGGAACCACCTTTGTTGGGAAGGTAACAGCGTACTGTGTGCCTTCGGTATTTAGTCATGCCGGCCACATGACCATGGAGACATCTTTGGACTGTGTTGGCTCTTTGGCTTTGAAATGGAGATGAGCACCGCCCCCTAGAGTTGGGAACACAACCTTTACCTTACTGGTGAGCCATATTCCTTAGCCCTATTACATTTCTCTGCAAAAGACTTGGGGAAATTCACTAAATGAACATATACACGTGGGATTTAGAATCTTGTGTGTGACCAGGACTGAAAATCACATGCCGTCATAGGTTTATCATGTTTGAATTTGTTAAAAAGCAGACAGGCAGATAATGCCACTTTATTATCTAAAAGAAAGGAAGACTTAGAAAAGAAGACAGTCCTAAGACAAAGGCAACGTCAACTTACGATGCTTAGAGAATGTATTATTGATGGCAAAGAAGTGCAGGAAAAAGACAATTTTTAACTCTTTTTCGGCCCCAGAATAGTAAAGATAATGTGCTGGAAAGTAAAGATGGGTTTAATTCTTAAGTGGGGAGACAATGATGAACTTACACAAGAACATAAAGGATGAGGGATGTTCTGTGACAAGAAAGATCAGAATATTTAGTACAATTATTTGCTTTAGTGAAAAGTGTCCAGCGGCTGTGAAAGCTGGACATTGAGAAAGAGTGAGGGAAACAAGATAGATACCTTATGGATCGTGGTGTATTTACTACCACAGACAGTGAGAAGAACCTGTCAATCACTTCTGAAACTAAATGAAGGCTTACAGTTCCCTTAAGGAAATTATCAGTACATGCAGTCCTTGACTTACAACAGTTCATTTAGTGACAGTTACACTAAATTAACAGCAGCCCGCAGCAACATATTGATCTAAAACCTGAACTGTTCCTGTTGGGTATCTTGTCAGAAAACCATAGTAAAGAAAATGTATATTTGATTATTCATGTGATAACTGCAGCTAGAATTATATTTGCACAAAATTGGAAGGGTGAAGAGATCCCTTACAGATGAAGATGTGATTAAGAACATATTGGAATATGCAGAAATGAATAGATCAACACTTGCAATTAAAGGAAAGGAAGAACCTGATTATTATAATATATGGGAATGAATCTAATTGATTAGAGATTATTCTCAAATCAATGGTTAGAGAATAAATATGAAAGTATTGAATTACAAAGTTAAATAAGTTAAGAAGATAAATGTTACAATAGATGTTAAACTTTAAGTATCAATATTAAAATAAGAATAGATATAATTAATGGATATGGTGGTAAGCTTTAACTGTTATGACACAAAAAATGTGTACCCAGACGACATACTGTTTAATGAGTGATGGAATGTTTGTATTAAAAGAAAATAAAAATAAAAATAAAAAAAGAAACTAAACAAAGCGGCACTAAACAAAGTGACTTATGACCATTTTTCACACCTATGACCAATGCAGCATCCCCACAGTCAGTGATCAAAATTCAGATGCTTGGCAGCTAACTCATATTTATGACGGTTGCAGTGTCTTAGAGTCATGTGATCACTTTTTGCGACCTTCTGACAAGCAAAGTCAATGGGGAAACTAAAGTCACAACCGTTACTACTTTAACCATTGCAGTGATTCACTTAGCAACTGTGACAAAAAAGATTCACTTAACAACTGTCTTACTTACAAAAGAAATTTTGGGCTCAATTGTGGTCATAATTTGAGGACTACCTGTATGTAGAAATTCCCCCACTTTGGCCATGTAATGTAATCAGATAATGAACTAGAACAAGGTATCTGAAGTAGCCAAAATATTTTCCAAATGCAAAGCAACTTCCCTTAAGTTCCATAACAGACTATTCTTGGCACAATTTCCAGGGGCAGTGTAGGTTTACTTTCAGTGACCTTTAGTTGAAATTGTTCAAATGATATTGGGTAGTCTTTTGAATTTCTACCTAATTTTAGATGATCCTGGATAATAACATGGAAATCATAATTGGCCATTCTGGTTGCCTGCCTGGAGACGACAGGAACTATGAATCAACAGTGGGTATGAACCTAAACTCAGGAAAGCTGGCATAGAAAATACTACAGCAAACTTTTATATTGGGTGGTCAGGCACTATGATTCATAGGTCCCAATGAAATTAACTGTAATTTTACTAACAGTTAGCTAGCTCCTTTGAGATTAACTTTAAGATGTATTATATTGTCTCAGTTTATCAATTCTGCTGGAAGATTCACGCAACCACCTTTTCTTCACAATGAGGACATGACTTTGATGGAACTACCGGTAAGTCAAAAGAAAGATCCAGAAGCATTTGGGTACCAGGTTAAATTCAGGAAGCCTTGATTGTGTAAGGCTAATTTGCTTCATGAATAATGGAAATACGGTTTAACCAAATCAATGTGTGGAAGCAACACCGTTCACCAAACATAGAATTCAGTACACTGAAGTAAAGAGAGAGTGGCACTTGCCTCACAGCAGCACCCTGTTGGGGTCTATGACATTTCACCATGGCCAACTCATTACAGCCAATTTGTCACAGCCAAGTCACCAAGTCAACTCACCACAGCCAACTCACCACAGCCAAAAGCCAACTCACCACAACCAACTCACCATGGCCAACTCACCACAGCAAACTTGTCACAGCCAACTCACCAGTCAACAGCCAACTCACCAATC
Organism: Thamnophis sirtalis; assembly: GCF_051295495.1. Classification (NCBI taxonomy): domain Eukaryota; kingdom Metazoa; phylum Chordata; class Lepidosauria; order Squamata; family Natricidae; genus Thamnophis; species Thamnophis sirtalis. The sequence continues at coordinate 28,116,455 of NW_028261381.1, read as the reverse complement.
AACTCACCACAGTCAACTCAATATAGCCAACTCACCACAGCCAACTTGTCACAGCCAACTCACCAGTCAACTCGCCACAACAGCCAACTTGCCATGGGACAACTTGTCATGGCTAACTCACTGCAAGACAAGAGTTACCCTGATATCAAAGAAATGATGGGATAGAATCATTAAAGAAAGGATGCAAAAGAAGGGACAGAATGAAATGTGAATGACAAAAATTAAAGCAATTGTTTTATTTATTTTAAATAATTAAATTGAATTGATAAATTGTCCTGTAATGAATTGGCCATGGCAAGTTGGCCGTGGTGAGTTTTCCATGGAGAATTTGGCGTGGTGTGGTGGCCACTGCAAGTTCTCAAGTTGTCCCATTCTGCCCTGTCTCTCTAGCTATGTCTTTGGGGGCTTCCAGTAGCTCATTGAAGCAACTGGGGTGGCTGCAAAACAAGACAGCAACTTGACTTTGCAAAGTGACACCATGTGTCACAGAGGCAGCAAACTTTTCATAGCCGAAATATCATACGCATAGGGCAATCCTATGAATGTTTCTCTGCCAAAGCCCCACTGCGTTGTTGGGATGTTTCTGGGAAAGATCTATAAAATGGCATATATTCACAAGGCTTCCTCACACTCAGTATTAATGATTCATTTATTTTCTAGATTTGGATCCTTTCTTGTTGATTCCAAAGCACATATCCAATACATTTTACCTAAAATCTTTAAAACTTGCCAAGCTAAAAAACTAAGATTATAGCCTTTACTATAATCAGTATGCAGAGATGAAGAGAAACAGCAGCAAAGCAGTTGCTGCATGTTTGCTGACAAAATATTTAATCCAAACATTTAATTTCAATCTGTCACTGTTCTCAGTTGGCATAATTACTTTAAGCAAATATCATGTAAATAGAAATAGAAAAAAGGCTCAGTCACTGAAATGTAAATAATAGAAGACTTACCATCATCCTCAGCACCACCAGCAGCTTAAAGTCTTTCTAGGATCTATTCTGGGAACTGTTTGAAATGTTTTAAGTGGGCTAATGTTAATTTTGATTTAAGTATCTCTGTTTTCACATTAAAAGACTGCATAGAGATTGGACTGCTTTCAATAGTGGTGAATATCTGTAACTCGGGTGTAGAATGAGGGTATTGGTGGGATTCAAATAATTTAACAACTGGTTCTCTGCTGTAATGATTACTTCCAACAGCCAGTTCACCAAACTGCTCAGAAACTTAACAACCGGTTCTCCCGAAGTGGTGCGAACTGGCTGAATCCTACCACTGAATGCGGGTGAAGGTTTGTTCTCCGAGTTTGTGGATTGGATTCCGAACGTTTCATTACCAGGCTAGGTAAAAAATAGGTTTGGACCCTAATACAAAACTAGAAGTACAACACATAATGGATTGTGACTATATGATCTACAATATAACCGAAAAACAGAGTTGGAAGGGACCTTGGAGGTCTTCTAGTCCAACCCCCTGCTCCGGCAAGAAACTCTATACCATTTCAGACAAATGGTTGTCCAATTTCTTTTTAAATACCTCCAGTTTCTGAAGGCAAGTTGTTACACTGATTAATTTTTTTAACTATGAGGAAATTTCTCCTTAGTTCTAGGTTGCTTCTCTCATTGATAAGTCTCCTTTTTTAAAGCTGATTGGCATAGTTAGGATTTTGAGGACATGTTGCTCTTCAAAGATGGTTTCGGTGGGGGAAAAGCAATTACAAAGTACTGACTTAAAAGAAGTGTTTACTTCCATTCTTCCTTTGTAATATCGTCACCACTGCTTCTTTACTACTACTTTTTTTCAGATAAGTACACTTCCAAACGCAGCACTGATTTTCCAGGACAGTCTGGGTAGCCCACCCAGGCGTCAAAGGTGTACTTGTAAATACAAATTATGCCAGACCTTATGTTTTATTGCCAGATTTACATTGTTTTAAAATTAAAAGTATTTTAAAAGTAGGAAAAGAAGAGGTGGCCTGGCAGGTGAGAAGGCAAATATCAGAGGGCACATTGGTGCCCCTAAGTGACATGTTGGAGATCTTAGATATAGAGGCACTTTCCAAATGAAGTTTCTGAAAGTACCCTAAAGCACAATAAATATGAAACAAAAGTGAAATGATAAAGTGTCAAATAATGTTCCTAGCATGTACATTAAATCAAACACCAGCAGGAAGAAATATTGCTATCTTTGATGTTATTTCTGCTCAAATTCTTAAGTCAATCCATAAAACATCCTGTAAAGTCACAAAATTTTTGCTATCTGATAATATACAACATTTTTTTTCCTGGGTAGGTTTTTGACTATCATTCATACAATATAGTATCTGAAAACTTCAAATAATTTCCAAAACGGTGCTAAGCCTTTAAAAAAAAACCAACACTCTCGGCTCTTTGAAAAATTAACCATGTCTACTCCTGCAATCTTCTGCCAACCTAGCAATTCGAAAGCATGTAAAAATACAAGTAGAAAAATAGGGACCACCTTTGGTGAGAAGGTAACAGCGTTCTGTGCGCCTTTGGCGTTTAGTCATGCCAACCACATGACCACGGAGACGTCTTTGGACAGCGCTGGCTCTTCGGCTTTGAAATGGAGATGAGCACTGCCCCCTAGAGTCGGGAATGACTAGCACATATGTGAAAGGGGAACCTTTACCTTTACTCCTGCAATATATGACATCTGTCTTGTCCCCCATTTTGGCCAGCAAAAGTTATAATGATAAAATATTTCCCTAGCAATGGAATAATAATAATAATAATAATAATAATAATAATAATAATAATAATAATAATAATAATTATTATTATTATTATTATTATTATTATTATTATTATTATTATTATTATTATTATTATTAACAATGAGGAAAGGCAACGTTTACCATCACTAAAAACTGTGCCTAAGAAAATTTTGGCCCCTATCATGAAAATGGTTAATGCAGTGTTTTCAACAATTGAACCGGGATCCATCATGGAAACAAACCAGTTAATGTACAGCGCAGCTGTAATAGTCACTAATGAACTAGGCATTAAAATTAAAGTACCTAGTCACACAACAGAAAAAGCATCAAAGCCAAAGTGGAAAATCCGTTTAGAACAAAAAATCAAAAAATTAAGGGCAGATGCTAGTAACTTAAAGAACATGCATGAGCAACGGCTTAAAAACAACAAAATCATAGATCGGCTAATCAGAAGATATAGATTGGATACAAGAAACATCAATGAAGCTGTAGAGATTGTAAAACAGCAGATAACAGCAACAGCTAGAAAAATTGAAAGATATGAGGCACGAATCATCCAATATAAACAAAATCAACAATTTCGATCAGACCAACGGTGTTTTTATCAAAGTCTTAATGTGAATGGTGACACCAAAAGTGAAAAACCAGAAAAGCAGGCCACAGTTGAATTCTGGAAAGAATTGTGGGAAAATGCAAAGGACTACAACAAGGAAGCAAAGTGGATACATGACTTTGAGAAAAGCATTAGCAACAAACAAATGCAAGTATTAGAAATAACAACTGAGATGATCAAAAATCGAGTTAAAAAGGTAAAGAATTGGACATCACCTGGAAAGGACCAATTACATGGTTTCTGGCTCAAATATCTGACCAGTTTACATGCAATATTGGCCAGGCAACTGAATGAAATTTTACAAAAGGGCCAAATTGATGAATGGTTGACAACTGGAAAAACATACTTGATTCAGAAAGATCCAACTAAAGGAACAACACCTGAAAACTATAGACCAACAACATGCTTGCCAACAACCTTCAAATTACTCACAGGCATTATTGCAGATAACATGATGGATTATTTGGAAACAAACAACATCTTGCCAGTAGAGCAAAAAGGCAACAAAAGAAGGAGCAGGGGCACAAAAGATCAGCTTCTAATTGATAAAATGATATTAGAAAATTGTAAGAACAGAAAAACGAACTTGAATATGGTCTGGATTGATTACAAAAAGGCATTTGACTCACTGCCACATAGTTGGATCATAAAATGCCTAGAAACAACTGGCATTAGCAAAAATATTACATCCTTTACTGAAAAGGCGATGAAACAATGGAGAACTGAGTTGGCAGTAGGGAATGAGAGCTACGGAATGGTTAATATCAAGCGAGGAATTTTCCAGGATGATTCACTTTCACCTCTTCTCTTCATCATCGCAATGATCCCACTATCAGTAATCTTAAAAAAAATGAAATTAGGCTACCAAACAGCCAAAAAAGCTGAAAAAATTTCGCATTTACTATATATGGATGATTTGAAACTCTATGGAAAGTCAGAAATAGAAATCCAATCATTGACAAATACAGTCCGAGTATTCAGCACCGATATTTCAATGCAGTTTGGCATGGAAAAATGCGCCACTGTATCCATAAAAAGGGGCAAAATCACTGCATCTGAGGGAATTGAAATGCCCAATGGCCAACTAATTAAATGCAAAGAAAATGAAGCCTACAAATACTTAGGCATTCTGCAGTTGGATAACATCAAGCATGGAGAAGTAAAAACTATTGTCAGGCGAGAGTACACCAACAGAGTTAGGAAAATTTTGAAATCTAAATTGAATGGTGGAAATACAATCAAGGCCATAAATACCTGGGCAATACCAGTTATAAGATACACAGCTGGCATAGTTAACTGGACACAAGCTGATTTGGACCTTTTGGACCGAAAAACCAGGAAACTAATGACAATGCACTACAGTTTACATCCACGTGGTGATACTGATAGACTATACCTGCCCCGAAAATCAGGTGGCAGAGGATTATTACAAGTGAAGCAAACAGTTGAAGAAGAAAAACATGCACTGGCTGATTATTTAAAAGAAAGTCAAGAACATCTATTAATCGAAGTAAAGAACAAAAATCTACTGAAGGCCCAACAGACAAAACAAGAATACAGAAAAGATGTGATAAAATCAAGAATGGAGAGTTGGCAGAACAAAGCACTGCATGGTCAATTTCTGGAAAAAATAAAAGATAAAGTGGACAGGGAACAAACTTGGTTATGGTTAAAAACAGGTACATTAAAGAAAGAAACAGAGTCACTAATCCTGGCTGCGCAAGAACAAGCTATCCGCACAAATGCCATTAAGGCCAAAATCGAAAAATCCTCTGATGATGCCAAATGCAGACTTTGCAAAGAAGCTGATGAAACTGTTGATCACATACTCAGCTGCTGTAAAAAAATCGCACAGACTGATTATAAATTGCGGCACAATTCAGTAGCACAAATGATCCATTGGAATTTGTGCAAAAATTATAATATTAAAACAGCAACAAACTGGTGGGAACATCAGCCTGAAAAAGTCACCGAAAATCAGATGGTCAAGATCTTGTGGGATTTCCGTATACAAACCGACAAAATACTGGCGCATAATACACCAGACATCACACTGGTTGAGAAAAATAAGGTCACAATCATAGACATCGCAATACCAGGTGATAGCAGAGTCGCCGAGAAGGAACATGAAAAAATCGCAAGATACCAGGACTTAAAAATCGAAATTCAACGACTATGGCACAAACCAGCAGTGGTAATTCCAGTGGTAATTGGCACACTGGGTGCTATTCCAAAAGCACTGGAATTACATTTAAAACAGTTAAAAATTGACAAAATCACCATCAGTCAAATGCAAAAAGCCGCACTGCTTGGATCTGCACGCATATTACGAAAATACGTTATGACGTCCTAGGCCCCTGGGTGGGGCCCGACTAGTAACCAATGCCAAATCCGGCGAAACAACTGGCCGCTGTGATACAATTGTATAATATCAGAGTCAATAATAATAATAATAATAATGCCAAATCCGGCGAAACAACTGGCCGCTGTGATACAATTGTATAATAATAATAATAATTCCCATTGTGGTAATTTCTACACACACACACACACACACACACACACACACACAGACACAAGATCCTCTGGGGAGCTTATTGTTGAGAATGACTCTTTTAAATAATTAATTCACTTTGTTCAAAAATCCAACCTCTAAATTTAGAATCTAAGGGGGGAAATGACAAATGAACATAAAGGAATCTAAAAAGAATTGATATCTAGAAATCCTATCTTTACTATTCTGTAGGCTTAAATGACACAGCCTGGAAAAATGTCAATTTAAGGTAGTTCTCATTGTTTTCATAAAATTGATTATGGCATTAGCGATATAAGGCACAATTGTAGGAAGTTTGACATCTTTGAATCAGAGGTGATGGAATTCAAAGCGGTAAAATTAGCAGCTTTTTCCCAACCTTTTTAGATTTTCCCAATCTAAAAAGATTCAAGAAGTAAAGAAACACCCTAAACTTATAATCCTGCTTTAACAGGATATTAAATGTGCTATTTTCAATGGCATTATAATATTACATACATATATTACATACAGCAAATTTTTAGCATGATTCCCAAAGTTTAAGAAGTGGCATTGGTCAAACAGAATACCCTTCATTGACATTTAAACAATCATTCAAAATATTTATTTTTTTATTTCAAAGCCTTAAATTGCATCACAAACATGCTGAAATAGTGAGGTAATCTTCACAGGCCTCTTGGGGGGGGGGAGAAATCCTTAAAATTTAGTTAAATTGTAGTAGCTTTTTTTTAATGGCATAGGTAAAATAAAATACCCTATTTCCCTGAAAATAAACCCTCCCCTGAAAATAAGCCCTCCCCTGAAAATAAACCCTCCCTGAAAATATTGCAACAGAGCAGCAGCCATGAGGTGACTTGCCGCCCCCTGCACCTCAAAAATAATAAGACCTCCCCGAAAATAAGGCCAAGTGCTTATTTCGGGGGGGGTCCAAAAGAAAATAAGACCCTGTCTTATTTTCGGGAAAACATGGTATAACTTCAAATACATTTAAATATCATGTAAATACAAAATGGGCCTGATCTTTTTTTGGATAGAATAGAAATTGGAGATGGATACAGGCCTTCTGGACTCATAGATCTTAACAGAGGACCAGCAAACAAATAGCTTCCAAATCATCTCATTGTAAGGGCGAATTCATAGAGATGTTTGGTCCTTCAAATCATCCAGATTCAAATCAATTAGAACTGCAAAATTCATCACCTGCAATATGAACCAAATAAAGAAACACATCATTAAGGGCAGAAAGAAAAGAATTGGGAGATGACTGAGCCAGAAATGAACTAGAAGCTGAGAACCAATTAACCAAGTGTCAGGACTAAAAAGCAATAAGTCGGAAGACAGAAAACCAGTGGACTTGATCAAACCAGAATTTGAGAGCAGAGATTAGAGAGCAGAGAACAATAAAAGCTAATGGAAGATGTGGAAGATGGAATAGGAAGCTCTCTTATATTATTCATATTAGTGGAAAGTGGCCTGTGGAAGTGTGAGGGGGAGGCATTTGCTGACAAACTCAGTTCTGCAATTCACTGATTTATCACCACAGTAAAAAGATCAGAATATTCCACGGTTTGATTTTGTTGGCAAGCCTTCCAGAAAATCGCCAGTTACAAGATTTCACAAAACACACTAATGATTGTTGTGGTCCTCTGGTGGCCTGCAGAGGTGGCAGCAGAGTCAGACAGTGAGGAGGTTCAGGAGGAGCATGGGCCAGTCCTGGAGTCTGGGGAAGCTCTGCATTGGAGGCAGAGAGGGGGCCAGGTGCTGCCTCCAGAATCGGATATAAGTCAGGCAGAGGAACAGGGGAAGCCTGTTCCCAGTGCGCACATATGCAGAGCTGCCAGAAGGCAAGAACAGTTAAGTCAAAAGGGGTGACTCGGGAGTAAGGCTTGGAGGTGATTGGCCCTTCCCATAGGACATAAAGGAGAAGCAAAGATACATGAACCTTTGTAGGAAGCAACTTTGTTCGTGCTGGTAGGTTTAAATCCTGAAACTCCTTTTTGACTCTTTGATCTGCGTGGCCAGGCAAGCTAATTGCCAGTTAGGTCTTTGGCAGCATTTCAAGGAAGATAAAGGTGGGTGCTTATCAGCCTTATCCCAAAAGACTTTCACAGACTACTGTCGGACTCTTTACAAACTATTTGTCACTCATTACAGGCTGTGAAAGAACATAATTCAAAGCCTTTGAAATAAAAGAGGGTTTTGGGGACTAAGTATGTCATTTTTACTGTATCAGGAAGCCTAGGTCAGAACAGTCTCCAATTTGCCACCATTTGTTCAGCGATCTTTTGAGGTTACAATGGCAATGAAAAAAATGGATTTATGACCCATTGCAGCAGTCATGTGATCAAAATTTGGGCACTTCGTAACCCACCCACACTTACAATGCACTTATGATGCCCAGGGAAGCCTCAGCTACCCCCAACAAGGGCCAGCAATCATTTGTTTACCTAGTTGCCTTGGGTCTCAGCTCCCCCTGCACTAACCTTTTGCCTTTTGTGCCTAACTATGGAAGCAAAAGCCCCTCCCTTTTCTGTCTGTTTTTCAGAACCAACCTCTCAGAGGAGCATTTCCTAAACATGACTTCCTGAACCCCTGAAACACTGCAATATCAGATAGGGTTTGTGTGTGTGTGTGTGTGTGAGAGAGAGAGAGAGAGAGAGAGAGAGAGAGAGAGAGACAGAGACAGAGACAGAGACAGAGAGAGAGACAGAGAGAGACAGAGAGAGAGAGACAGAGAGAGAAAGACAGAGAGAGAGAGACAGAGAGAGAGACAGACAGACAGAGAGAGAGAGAGAGACAGACAGACAGACAGACACAGACAGACAGACACAGGGAAAGAGAGACAGAGAGTGTATGTTACATGGTCTAGGACCATGAGGGCGAACCTATGGCACATGTGCCCAAAGTGGCATGCCGAGCCATGTTGCCTGGCATGGGTAGCATCGCCCATTCTTATTCCAGGTTTCTAGCGTGCATGCATGCATGCTGTTCAGCTGGCCTTCAGGCATGCGGCAGTGCCAGAAACCAAAGAGCTGGTCTTCCATTTTCTGGCATGTGCATGCACACCAGCCAGCTGATTGTCGCGTCTGCATGTGCACCGGAAACCAGAAGTGCACACACACACACACACCTGGTTAAACTAACTGGTTAACACTCTGTTCCTTACCATTTCCATATTTTTGGCAGGCAGGAAAGGTTTTTTTAAAAAAAATAATTTCAATTTTTAAACACATTTCTTTCTACTTCATTGCGAATGTTTGAGTTCAGCTGCTCTTCAGATTCTTTACTTGTCTGCTTGTTTAGCAATTTTCTTTAAAACATTGGATTTGAGTTATCGACCTGTGTTCTTTACTGTCAAAATGGCTAGTTATTATAGGAAGTTGGCACCCATCCTCTCCTAGGAAAATGAGATATTTTATGAAATATTAGAAGGGCAGAATATTTCCCCTAAAAGGGACTTTGTCAATGGGCCATTAGGGCCTGGGCCAGTCTATTCTACATAACAAAGATCTACCTCCTTCAGGCAAAGCCATAGGAGGAATTACCCAAAGCCCCTTCATTACATCATCACCCATCACAGCTCAACCAATCCTGGGACACAGACAACCTACCGAGTTGCCCCTGCATGGCCCAATGGGAGTCTGACAACCAATCAGAATACAAGCTCGAATTCAAAACCCAGAGAGGGCATAAAACCCAGGCACTCTCAGCATCTCTTCCCTTTTTTGCCCAGGACTTCAAACCATGCGGTCCTCCTGCCCACCATTAAAACCATCTTTCCAAAAAGCCACCATTGTTTCCAGTGTCTTTCTTCCCCACTTGGAACTGAACCCAGATGGACATTTCTTCCAACATTATCTTGAGTGTACATATGTAGAAAATGAGCAACAGACTGGAGGAATAAAGATGACATTTGCTAACGGCTGGCTATTGCTAGCCAGCAAGCAGGCAAGGAGCAGTTGATTCAGTCGTTGCAAACTAAAGGGGGGGGGAGGAAAACATGATCTGGTGTGGGGCTGTAAATTCAGCATGTTCAAATGCTACTATTTCCCACTGGCCCTCTTGTCCCTTCCTTCTCCATCTCAGATGGCCCAGTACATAACCAGGAGCCTAAGCAAAGAAATATCCCTCATCCGGTATTCTAGGGTGGCAACCAGAGGTGGTATTCAGCCGGTTCGAACCGGTTCGCCCGAACCTCTAGCGGAAATAGCAGGTGGGCCCCACCTCGCCCTGACTCTATGCAATCCTATTTAGGCACGTTTTTGAGGGTGAGTGCATGTGCAGAAAGTGTGCATATGAGCAAAGTAGATGCGCAGAAGGCCGGGTGCATGTGTGGAAGGGGCGCATGTACCTGCAAACCAGTGGTAACAAAATGTGAAACACACACACTGCCACCTCCTTTGTCAATGGGCCATTAAGGCCTGGGTCAATCTATTTTACATAACAAAGATCAGAGCCATTTCATTGCACCACCCACCAAGTTTCAATCAAACGTAGCACACAGACAATCTACGAAGCTAGCTATAACCTCTGACAGCAACCAATCAGGATACTCTTCCTGTGCTCCGGGAAGTTCAAAGCCCAGAGAGCCCATAAAACCCAGGGACTTTCAGCATCTCTTCCCTTTTTCACCCAGGCGTTCCAAGGCATGTGATCCCGTCCACTATTAAACCATCTTTCCAAACAGCCTCCATGTTTCCAGTGTCTTTTTCCATCACTTGGAACTGAACCCAGATGGACATTTCTTCCAACACCATTAAAATAACAAAAAATCCTGCAAAGGATCATCAAAAGTCCCAGCTGCATTCAAAGGCCAAGGATAAATCCCCTCCGTCTCCTCAGGCAGATCTCCCAGCTTAACATCTCGTAATTAGGAAGAACTCAAAACACTTCGAAAGGAGAAGGAAAGAAGGAGAGGGGGGGGGGAAGAGCCAGGGAGGATGAAGTTAACGTCTTCCCAAGGATCGCAGTGGGCCATGTTGCTTCTTGCATAATTACAACAATAACTCTTTGAAGTGAAGGGTACAATTTTGTTTACTCCTTAACCAGCCTCGCTTGTGTAACAGGTCAAGCATGTATGTCAAAAACTGTTTGCTTTAAGGGCTGCAATTTCTGCTACTTATCTGATTTGTTTACATAACTAAACAGTTAGCACCCCTCTCTCTCCTTCTCCCATCCCCTTGCTCAGCTGCCAGAAAGAAATTCCATGAGAGTGGTAAGCAAGCTGACAGGGGTAACCTAGTTCTGTATTTATGGCTCCCAGCAGGTGTGAGATTCTTTACAACCATTAAAACCCTGGGGCTTTTTAGTTCCACACACAAGATAAGGAAGAGGGGGTGGGGAGGAGAAGATGGCAAGTAACCTCCAGGGATTAAGCTACCTGAATCCTATCCCAGCTGCTAGCAGATTCCAGCTGTGCTTAAATGTGTTTTTTTGGGGGGGGAAGAATTTCTGATGTTCAGTGGTTGCTGATTACTTCCAGATTTTAGTTCTACCCCAGTGAAGATTGGCTACAAAGAGTTTTACCTGTTGTTAAAAATAAAGACAGCAATTGTGCCAAGGAAATGTCTTCTTTCCAACCAGTTTCCAAAACAGGAGCCAGCTAACGCAACATTTGAAGGGGAACAAGACAGATGAGGGGAGAACAGAAGAACTTTATAGACTGCCCAGAAACCACACTGGACTAAATGCAGCCAGGCAAATTTAAGTATAAGCTAGCTAGGCACGGCAACATGGGAGACTTTTATCCAGCTACGTGTTGGAAATTAAAGTATGGCCAGTGAGCCTGATCTTGAACATATTGGCTGTTTTCCTAAGACCAGCCATTGGGGTATTTATTTTAGAATAAGGCCCACTGAATTCTTGTTTTTCTCCTCATCACAATCCCAGTTTTCAGGAAAATATCCCTCAGCCACCTAATCTCCTTTGACATGGAACTCAAAGTTTACTGAACCAAAATCAGATGAATGGCCAAAAGTCACCATTTTATTTCTCTGTTTCTCCCTTACAGCTCTGTCTGTGGTCCTGCGTGTGTCTATAGATTTAGAGCCTGTGTGCCTTTATATGTTTTAGAAGGTACATAAAGGACACATTTGATTCATAAATCAGTAAAATACTTGACCTCTGGAAAAAAAGAATAAACAACATGCAGTTCTCTTTATGCTAACTTTGCTCTCAGAAGGGGAGAAAATATCGAACATTTACAACACTAGGAATCGCAAAGGTATGTTCATTTGAGCTCCTTTGCATAAAAATCATGAAAACCTGCAGGATAAATTTTATGAAATCTATAACCATCTAAGGATTAGCTTCTCCAATTTTTGTCAAACCATTTCCCACTCATAGTTTTACACACACACACAAACAATGTCAAACCCAAAAAGTAATTATAAGGGCACAATAAAAGCAACACCCTAACAATTCGAGCATTTATTTGCATCTTTTGAAGACCACAAGGAAAGTTTGTTCAAATACAAACAATTTTCTTCACAGACAACTAGGAGTCACAGAAAGAGCCAGAATTTTCCAACCACCAAATATTTAAGCATTGTTTATTTCTTACTTATTGTTCTACCTACCTACATTTCAGTATGATATCAACATTGGGTAGAAAGTTAGCACCCACCCTCTCCTAGAAGAATGAAATATTGTAGAAAATATTATTTCCCCTAAAAGAGAAATAGAAATCTTAACTCAGAGCTTCAGCTCCCTGCCCCCAGCAGATATTTGCCAATTGAGAAGGACTGGGCCAGCCTATCTACAAAACAAAAGACCTTCAGCTCCAGGGTGATGGGATTAAGACATGATTCTCCAGGACATAATCGGATTATCTAGCAGCAGGACTCTCTGCATTACAAAATCACCTGGGGACATTATATCAGCCCAAGGTTCAACCAAAGTTGATTCAGACAAACATGACTCCACATGGCCACATGGGAGTCTGAGTACAGCCAATAGAATACATGCTCTTAGCACAGGAACAGGAAGCTCAAGAGCAAGGCCCAAGAGAGGGTATAAATAACCTTCACTCTCTACTCCATGTGTTCAGCTGCCCAGGATTTCAAACCCATGTGGTCCTGTCACTCAATAAACCATCTTTTCAATCAGCCTCCATGTTTTCAGTATCCCCACTGAACCTCCATGTTTTCAGCATCCCCACTGAAACTGAATTGGATAGATATTTCTTCCAACAATTGGGATATTTAGCACTGCAAGGCTGTATCCCTGCAGTGGCTTGATCATGAACAATGCTCATGATAGCAAGAGGAATTACAAATTCCTAGGCTGCTACTAGAGCTAATGGACAGCTCTCCTGTGGTGGAAGAAGTGGAGCCTTCTTTACTAGTTGTTTAAATTATGGCAACGCAAGTCAATGCCTTTCAAGTTCCATTGTGGTATCAACATTTCAAGGAACAATTAAACAAGCCAAACAAGCCACCAAAATGACAGCATCTGGATGAAACATCCACATGTTGTCTTTAAGCAGAAGCTGTCTGGGGATAATTGCATTGTTTAGCATATATTTGAATTAGTTTTATCCGTACTAATGAAGAACATGTGGAAGCTGAGATTTGTGATCATTTAATGAGACAAAGAAGAATGGCTCAGAGAAGGCTTTTTCCAATTCATGGGTAATCAGATTGTTTCTCTTTCCTTCTTTCCTTCCTTCCTTCCTTCCTTCCTTCCTTTCCTTTCCTTTCCTTCCTTCTCAAAGTATTGTATTTTTAGCTAAATTCATTTATGAAACATAACAAAAGGTTATGCCACTGCCTGAAATTATCAAAGGAGCTTTTTTATTTGATTACAGTGGAAAATTGTCACAAAAGCCAAAGTCAGAGAACATTATCATCTCAGCATAATTATTCATTAATGATTTACTCTACATTCATTCTCTCCCAGAAAAAAAGGAATTGATTAGAAATTCGGTTTTGAAAAAGAAGTGGCATGATTACTGAGAGGAGGCAGGCTGGAGCCATCTTCAGCACTCTGAATACCACAGCTTGCATTGTCTGGGGGAGGGGGGGGGCGGAGGATTATTTCGTTTTACCGCATCACATCACAAGTGGCTGTGCCAAGTTTTACAAACGCAACCTTGTCATTGCGATTCGTCACACTGCCGGAGAACGTTTTAGCACCCTGAAGTTTCGTCTCTTGTATCTCATAGCCAATAGCCATGAAATACATGATACGGTAATGAAAAAGCCGTGATCACAACATAGGATATAACAGCTACAAGGAGGCAATGCAGAATTAAGCCCAAAGTCAGGGATTGTTGCTGTAATTCTGTCATGCGGCTGCAGCTGCTACAGATGAAGCTCACAGTTAGTGATGGAACCAGTATACATTTAATCCCCAATATTACCAGTTGAAACAGACCTTAAGGAGCAAATATAAGGAGAGCTGCTACAAACCTCAAAAAACACAACTGAGCATATTAGGTCCAACCCTTCCAGAAGAGATGTGGCTCTCTAAACATGTTGGGCTGCAGTTCTCATCTTTTGTTATACTTTATTTTATATTTACTTATGCATTATGCAGTGATGGAGAACCTTTTCAGCACCAAGTGCTGAAAAGGGAGCGATTTGTGCACACTCTTGTCTGGGACGTGACCCAGAAGAGGAGCTGCCCAGGGGGCATGCACATGCCAGAAAATGATCTTCCGTTTTCCGGTGCGTGCATCTGCACCGGCCAGCAAGTCTTCTGGTTACTGCTGTGCATGCACATGTGCCGATCGGTGGGCAAGGATAATTGACGCGAAAATACAGCCTCTCATTATCAAGACAACCCCTGCCTTCTCGAGGTGCCCACCGTTTCCAACAGAAGGGGCTCTGTCGACTCTTGGGCCCGGCGAGCTCAAGTAGTACTTAGCCTAGAATCATGGATCCCGTTCCGGGATGCATGCGACTCTACAGCGAAGGGATTGGCGATGCCGTACCGACACTAAAGACTTAAGTCAAGTAAGTCAATGTGCCGATCAGCTGGCCGGAGCACATGCTCATGCCGGAAAATGGAAGATCAGCTCTTTCAGTTTCCAGCACTGCCACGTGAACAAAAGCCAGCTGATCATCTTGTGTGCATGCGCACTAGAAACCCGGAAGAGGAATGGGCGCCGCCGCACGTGCCAGGCAGCATGGCTCCATGTGCCACTTCAGGCACCCAACCCATAGGTTCACCATCACGGATATACTGCCTTAGGGGAGCTGGATTTTAGGTGGTATATGAGTGTGTGCACGTATCTTGGAGATGCAGAAGATTCCTGAGACCAGCCTCAAAAATAAAACAAATCCATCATCAAAAGATCAACCCAGAGTTTTCACTCAAGCCACAGCTATCCAGATTCAAATTATGGGCATAATATGGGGAGATCTAGCTTTCTGTGGAAGGCTCTAATGTTGGCAGAAGTGGAAAAAACAGAAAAAGAAGAGGACCAGTAGCAAAATACATAAATACATGTATTTATGAGTTCACTAAGACGTGACAATGACTTGATGGCACATAATCAGTTAACCAATATAAAGTATGAGGAACAGAGCACAACAACAACAACATCAACAGTAATAACATGAATTGATGTTTTAAACTTAGAAGACCACCTAGAGAAGCCTGGCCTTTGCTTCTTTCTATAAGGCCATTAGAGGGCTGGCCATCACTTCTCAGAGCATAAAATGCTCCTTAAAGGGGAATTTATTTGGAAAATCCCTAGCTTGGGGATCTCTTCTATCCCATCTCCAGGTATGTGGGGACTCTGAGCAGGTATTCTCAGATTGCTGGAAAGATTTCCTCTGGGAAAGATTAGTTGTGAACAAAATTAGAGGGTAACAAAATTTATGAGGCAAAATTTGTCTTTCTGTTATACTTTAATCATTATTCTTTCCAAACAATGACAGATCTGTTATTAGCTG
The DNA here is from genome assembly GCF_051295495.1 of Thamnophis sirtalis. Classification (NCBI taxonomy): domain Eukaryota; kingdom Metazoa; phylum Chordata; class Lepidosauria; order Squamata; family Natricidae; genus Thamnophis; species Thamnophis sirtalis. Next base: position 28,100,667 of record NW_028261381.1, on the reverse strand, counting down.
CCTACCTACAAATTCTATTGTCCACTCAGAGAATTTAGTGTTATTATCTTGTTAACTAGCTTTTGTAAAATAATACTAGTGTTGTTAAGCAGTTGAACCAATGTCTTCAAATCACAAAATTATTTGAGAAAATAATATGGATCAGCTCAGTCAGGAGAACTCTTTAAAAAAATTCTCAATAATTTCTCACTTGTCCTTGTATCTACACTGTCAATCAACATCTATAAATTGTTATACAACAATAAGGGGGGGGGGGATCCCCTCAGATCCAGCAACAAAACTCTTTTACTTTGGATCTAACTGATTTATTATGATTTTTTTTTAATTTGGGCCTTCTTAAAGGCAGGAAACAAGGAACAAATAATTGAGTGCCACAAAAAAAATTGGATCTAAAGATTTTACAGTATTTTAAAGAGGGAATGTCAACCCTACAATACATAATCAATCTTGTAGGAAGGAAGAAATTAAGAAAAGGTTCGGGGAAAACTTCCTTTGAGGTTTTTACTTAGTTTGAATAAAGAGCTTAGCTGTCCTAAAAATCTCAAGGACATTTCTCTTGGAATCTGAGACAAACTGTGCTACATCATTCTTAATATGATAATGTGCTCATGGAAAATTTGGGGGGTGATGCCACAGAACTACCCTGGTGTTCAGAAAGCTGTTAAAACAGTTACTACTTACTCAGAATCTTAGAAAGTGGGCTCTTTACGAATGGTTGTAAAAATAAATAAAAATAATGTAGCTTGTCCAATGTTGTTGATACAAACCCAGGACCTCTTATAATAGAAATTATTCCCAGAAGGTAGTTGAGATAATAAATAAAGTTTCGGACCTGTTTCAGAGGTGGAAAAAATAATACAGAAAAGATTAAAGTAGTCATGGGGAAAGGAAGTGAGAATGATGAAAGACATGGTTTAGGTTCAGCAGCATTATATTCAGAGGTGGTATTCAGCAAGTTCTGAACAGTTCTGGAAAACCGGTAATGGAAATTTTGAGTAGATCAGAGAACCGGCAAATATCACCTTTGACTGGCCCCGCCCACTTCTATTCTCTGCTTCCCGAGTCCCAGCTGATCTGGAGGGAATGGAGATTTTACAGTATCCTTCCTCTGCCACGCCCACCAAGCCACACCCACAGAACTGGTAGTAAAAAAAATTGAATCCCACTGATTATATTGTAGGGGTGTAGAACTCTGGGGGATTTGAAGACCTTTGGAGGTCCTTAGCTTGGAGTAGCAGCCAGGGGCTGAAGGACAATTAAATTAAAAAGATGAGCTGAGACAAAGGAGTGGAGAATATCAGGATGAACAATAAGCTTAGAATGAAATTAAATGAATGAACTACAATTAAAAAGAATACTCCCTCTGTCACCTGCAATTTTTGGCTTAAGTCTCTTTGAAAAGGACATTTATTTTGCAGTGATACTGATGACCAGAGGACTCTGAGTGGTAGACTTTGGCCTTAATTTTTGGGCACCTGCTGCTTTAATAATTTAAAATAAGGTATCTCATATCTGTTCCAGCACTTCTAGCGCAGCACATGTGAATTAATGTTTGTGTGCATATGTTTGGATAGATGGAGGGAGGGAGGATTGAAGAGAGAGAGATGATAGATAAATAGGTAGGTACATAGATAGAGATAGATGATACATAGATTAGATAGATAGATAGATAGATAGATAGATAGATAGATAGATAGATAGATAGATAGATGATAGATAGATAGATAGATAGATAGATAGATAGATAGATAGATAGATAGATAGATATAGAATCTCTATCTCTATCTATCTATCTATCTATCATCTATATATGATAGATAGATACCATAGATAGATACCATAGATAGATAGATACATACACACAGATACACCCAAATGTTGTACTATTATTTTAATTGATTTCTTAATATTTGACTACATAAAATACACTTATAATGGGAAACTATTGAGACTTAAAGACAGAACCACAAATTGGGGGCACGTAAGGATGTATAATTATATAAAGATAATGATGAGAATAGCTGGGAATTGTAACCAGGTCAACATCTCGACCAAAATTAGGCTGGGGGTGGGGCGTGGTGGTTTAAAAGTACAATGACTATATATGTATACTTTTTTGTTCTATTTTTCTTTTTTTTAAAGGAAAATATATGTTTAAAATTAAATATGTATACTGAAAAGGAACTATAAATACCATCAACATAAAATGGAGCTTGCTCAGAAGCTGAAGTACACCAAGCAAAGGAGATGAAGAGTGGGAAGAAAAGGAGAGAGGTAAGGGAAGGAGAGAGTGATAGGTAAGGTGACCAGACGTCCCGATTTCAGCGGGACAATCACGCTTTATAACAATTTGTCCCGTGTCCCGGGCCGTTTTTAAAAAGTTCCGATTTTCTGGCTTCATGTTGAAAGCCCAGTGGATTTGCTTAAGAAATCCTAACCGGGGCAAGACAAAAGACACCCTGTCTAATCCCTCTCTCTCTCTGTCTCAGTACTTTCATTGAAGATATTAAAACGTTAAAGCAACAAAACGGACCCCCCACGCCCCTTTTACCTCATTTTATAAGAAAAAATGACCAAGTACCATAGAGCTCCAGGAAACACGTGGCTAGAGAGGTCGCAAGTGTTACTTCCTGGATTTTCTGGAGGGGAGGGGCACGGAGGTTGGAGGTCTGCTCCAAAATGGTGGTAAAGTTTCTTTGAAAAATATTTCCCTGACTAATTTCACCGTTTCAATTTGCTCAGTTCTTTGTATTAACATCTACATCATTCTGGGTTGACTTGTAGTGCAAGCCTGCTGGTAAGTGAGCTGGTTTTTTTTCTTTTATTTTTTAAATGTATTTTTAAATAATATTTTATTTATTGTTCATAGGATTTTTTAAAATTCTGTGTGGATTTTTTTTTTATTGTCTTAGACTATTTAAAAAAAGATTCTATCCAAAATAAATTGAAGTGAAATCATGTTTAAAAATTCTATGCACAATACTTTGAAATATATTGTGCATAGAAAGAATAGTTTGAAATGTTTTACTTCAATTTATTCTGTGTGGATTCTTTTTTAAAATTGTCTTAGGCTATTTAAAAAAAGATTCTATCCAAAATACAAAATACCAGCTGCAGTTATTCACTTAAGAACTGTGGCAAGAAAGGTGGTATAATGGGCTTAGTGACCAAAGTTACAATGGTATTGAAAAAAGTGACTGATGACCATTTTTCACACTTAGCGACCATTTTCACACTTAGAGACCGTTGCAGCATCCTCATGGTCACATGATCAAAATTTTGAAGTTTGGCAACAGATTCGTATTTATGATGGTTTCAGTGTTCTGGGGTCATATAATCACCTTTTGACAAAGTCAAATGGGGAAACCAGATTCACTTATGTTACTAACTTATCAGCTGCAGTTATTCACTTAAGAACTGTGGCCAGAAAGGTGGTATAGTGACCAAAGTTACACTGGCATTGAAAAAAGTGACTGATGACCATTTTTCACACTTAGCGACCATTTTCACACTTAGTGACCAATGCAGCATCCTCATGGTCACGTGATCAAAATTTTGATGTTTGGCAACAGTTAAAATTTATATTTGTAAATTGTAGTTATGTTGAAATAAAAAAAATATTACAATACTATTTTTGCATTGTATGAAAATTTTTGTTGCTCCGTATAAAATTTTTAATCAACCCCCCCTCCCCCCGTCAAAGGTGTCCCTCTTTACCAATCTGAAAATCTGGTCACCTCAGTGATAGGAGAGAGGGTAGGAGGGGGGAAGAGGAGGAGAGAAATGAGGAGTGGAAGGGGAGAGAAGAGTAGGAGAGAGGTAGGGGAACTAGAGAAGGGAAGGAGGACAGAGAGAAGAAAGGAGGTAGGGAGGTGGATGAGAGAGGGATAAAAAAGTGAACGCACAAATATAGTGTATGGAGAGCAGAAAAGCCAATAACTGTTTTTTTTTTCTTATGGGGAGTTTATGGTAATATGAATTGATGTAAACATTTAATAATACAATACGATGTTGGTTATGCAATACATGTGATTATATATTATGAAAATGAAAAATAAAAAATATTTGACTACCCCTATACTGTATTTTAATTTTTATATTGAAAGGGTTAATTGGAGACTGTGATTCACCTTTCATGTCTCAATATACTGTGGAAAAACACTGCCTCATTCCATAAGTGGGCACAGATGGCTGGTTATTTAATTCACCTCTGAGCATTTTCTTGAGTACTAAAATGGAACCGGTATTCTACTTCATGTATTTCAAATGAAGAGAAAAGAAAGCTTGAAAAAATGTTTCTGGCAATGGAGAGAAACAACAGAAGGTGAAAGAGGGCAGAGAACTGTCACTGTCATGGCACCTGAGACCAGGGAATATGTGTTAAGTGAGGACATCAGAATAAAATAAAATAGAATAAAGGATTTTAAGACAGGCAGATAACAAAGACTTTTTGTTATCTGCCTTTCAGATAGCTTTTCTTGCTTAGATTACTTATTTCCAGGTTTAATTTTGGTTGCTTCTCAAATCTTAAATTACCACTGCTTATTATACTTAATTTTCACTGTAAAAAAAGAAAAGCCGTTATTATTATTAGTGATGATAATCACAGTAATACTGCATTTCCTCTCAAAGGAATCCAGAGTGCTCTGCAATCTAACTGAATAATCTTCAATAAAAAACCATTCAAGAAAACAATTAATAATCAACCACAAAAAAACAATACAACTATAAAAATACAACAAATTAAACAAAGTTTATTTTAAGGAGGTTTGAAAGACAGCTTAGTCCTGGAGTAATTATTATCCTGTAAATGCCTGGATGAACAAGCATATCTTTGATTATAGTTTACAGTGGGGGCAAGTGGGGAGGGTACCAAGTTCCATAATTGGGTCCAGGCCGCTGAAGCTATCCTGAAGGAAGGAAATGGAAAAAGTTTAAACTTTGGTCTCAGTCAGGTGAGAGAATGATGAGGCTCCAATTCATGATAGCAACACCTGCTTCCTTTCCTTTCATCCCCTCTCCCCTCCCCTTTCCTCTCCTCTCTCCTTTTTCTCCCCTCCCCTCTACTTTCCTCTCCTCTCCCCTGCCCTTTCACTTCCCTTTTCTTCCTTTCCTTTCCTCTCCCCTTCCCTCTCCCCTCTACTTTCCTCTCCCCTGCCCTGCCCCTTCCCTTCCTTTCTTTTCTTTCCTTTCCCCTCCCCTTCCCTCTTTCCCTTCTCTTTCCCTTCCCTTCCCTTCCTTCCCTTCCCTCTCCCCTCCCCTCTACTTTCCTTTCCTCTCCTCTCCCCTGCCCTTTACCTTCCTTCTGCCAATCACCTCCCTGCGACCAATTAGATCACACAGATTGGGCCTCCTCCGTATCCCATCGGCCAGCCAGTGTCGGCTGGCAACTACAAGGAGGAGGGCCTTCTCAGTAGTAGCCCCGACCCTTTGGAACGAACTCCCCGTGGAGATTCGTACCCTCACCACCGTCCAGGCCTTCCGCACAGCCCTTAAGAACTGGCTAGCCCATCAGGCCTGGGGACAAGGATAGTTACCCCTCCCGAATGATGAATTTATGTTGTTTATTACTTTTATTATATGTATCTTTGTCTTGTTGTATTCCCCTCCCTTGATTTTATGTGAGCCGCCCTGAGTCCCATCAGGGAAAAGGGCGGCCTACAAATATTAATAAATTCCTCTCCTCTCCCCTCCCCTTCCCCATCCTATCCCATCCCATCCTACCCAATCTTGCCAATCCACCCTATCCCATACCGAGGAGATGTTCATTTCTTAAAGGGGTTTCGTTCACAAGCAGGCTATTAAGTGGGATAATCTCTGAGCGGCCCTATGTTCCATTTTGCTGGAGAGTCTTCTAGGACAGTCCTTTAACTAAACAAGGGATAAAGGCAAAGGACCCTGTATGGAAGGAAGAAGCATCTCAAAGTTGCTCTTCAAAGTAAGACAACAGACTGAGCACACATGCACTTCACCTTATTACAGCCACCACTAAGGTGTTGAGATTCTATTTTATTTAAATACCATAAATGATTTCTGGATTTTCATCTATACATATAAATAAGTGCACACAAATGCTAGGGAAAACCTTCCTCCCTCCCTTCCTGCCTTCCATGGCTGGTTTGAAGTTCCAGGATTTCTGCTTTGCCTATTTTTCTCCTGTCTGTGAGAAAAAGCTGTCCAAGTCTTCTATCATCTTCTGAAGATTTTGGCAAGGTGACTTTTGAACTTCTTTTTACTATGCAATAAGGGAAACAAATGTTCTTCTGCTAGAAACAAGGAGAGGATATTCTAGCTGCAATGTAATTGGTACCATAAATACAAAGGGCAAAAGGGTTTTTTTTTCACACACACAAAAAAAAGATTGTGCTAGTCCGTCACAAATAATGTAAAACTCGGAATTTAGAAAAACATAAGTTTGCAATTTAATATACTTAGCAGTCTGAAGAACAAATTAAATGCAGCAAGTGATAAGTTACTTATTTCTAATATTAACAACACCCTGATAAATGTCTGAACATGCTTTCATTTTCAGGTTGCACAGTGTTAACAGTTATACTAACTTGAAAGTTACCAGTTTGATGCCAAGGGGGGAAAAGATTCTGCTAGCACAACAAATGGTATGCACCAAAACAACATTGAAATAATCCTGCTATTTGTTATCCATGAAAATCTTTTAAGGTCACAGTCACACAATAGTGTCAAATTTTGCAGAAAAAAAATCTAGTTAATACTTTTGATTATAATACATTGCATTATAACAGGGATGGGCTGCTGGGGGTTCGGCAGAACCTCTAGTAAGATTCTGTGCAGTTTGGAGAACCCCAAAATCCCACTCCTGGATGGCCCTGCCCCTCCCCTTCTAGGAGTCCCCACGTGGCCCGTTTTAGATGCAGGTAAATGCAGGGCAGACCACCCGCGGAGGCTTGGGGAGAGTGAAAAATGGGCCTACCAAAAGTTCAGGAAGGCTGGAAGCGGGCCTGACTGGGCCACGCCCACCCACCAACCGGGCAGGGAACCCCTTGCTAAAATTTTTGTAGCCCACTCCTGATTATATAGCGGACAGAGATAGTATCCAACAAATACTTCACAGAAGACACTGGTCTGCACAAGAAAAGTGTAAGGTATCCTGCTTGAGTAGGGGGTTGGACTAGAAGACCTCTAAGGTCCCTTCCAGCTCTATTCGGATGGAAAGGGGGGCAGTTTTCCTCTGGACAATTCTCTCTTCTGTACAGATGGCAGAAGGCTGTAGGAGCTATGACATGAAAAGAAGTTCATCTCTTTTCTTTGCTAACCTAAATCTTTCACTGCTGGAGGACATTACATTGGATACAACCCATCACATTTGTTTCATACATTTTAAAATTTCCATGACTTGCTAAGTTTTAATACTGAGCTTAAAGGTGGTACTTTTGATAGACTCCTTTAAATAAATCAACCTTTTAAATAAACCAACCGTATCACTCTTCCCCTATGAAACAAATCTCCTAAAACATATTCTTCTGCAGATTTTTGCACTTTAGAAATGAGCACACAATAGTAGTTCAAAATATCTCTCCTTTTCCCTTTTTCTATTTTTTTTTTCAAAAAAAACCTCTTTTCCAACTGTGGAATTTGTCAAAAGATGACTGCCAGGCATCAGAACAATCATTTTCAAAAGAGTGCGTTAAAGTGTGTCATGTAAGGGATACAGTTTGACCTTAGATGCCAACCCCGTATAAGATTTTGTATACCTTATTCCATGGCAAAAATCCTAAATCCTTGGAGGTGAAGGCTTTAAAACTAGCTTTGAATGCATCATATGGCTAATCTGTAAGGGACAAATTCTGCCACTGTATTTTCCCAGTTCATTCTTCTTTCAGCTGAAGTGTGTGTGTGTGTGTGTGTGTGTGTGTGTGTGTGTGTGTGTGTGTACGTACATATGTATGTATGTGTTAGGGTTCCAAGTAACACCCATAACAAAAGAAGACTCCTAGGCTTGAGTTTCCTCAGAGTTCCATTTTATTAGAGATGTCATATTGGCACATCTGGGAAAATCCAAATCTGAAAGTTTCTAAATTTTCCTCACCCAAATGAAAGTCCAAGTCCCTGCCCAACACCCACATGCCCATCACATGGTCCACTCAGGCACTGTCCAAAACTGGAGATGCCTCCCAGTCACTCATCACAGCTGCAGCTGCAGGGCCAAGTGGCCTTGACTCTCTGAGAAAAGAATGTTATTTTGAATGTATATTACCCATGCTCTATATAATCCCCCCTCCCATTTTCCCACAGTAGAAAATGTGGCAGACCTGAAGGCCCAATGTAAAAGATGGCTTCCAGGTCTGACAGTATGTATAAGTATAAGTACGTATGCACATATTATATCTGTCTGTCTGTCTGTCTGTCTGTCTGTCTGTCTGCCTGCCTGCCTGCCTGCCTGCCTGCCTGCCTGCCTGCCTGCCTGCCTGCCTGCCTGCCTGCCTGCCTGCCTGCCTGCCTACCTACCTACCTACCTACCTACCTACCTACCTATCTATCTATCTATCTATCTATCTATCTATCTATCTATCTATCTATCTATCTATCTATCTCTGTCTAGCTATATCTATCTATCATCTATCTATCCATCCATTTACATTTAATACTATTAAAATAATAGTTTATCATTCTAGTGGAAGAAAGAAACAAAGTATACAGAAAAATCTTTTATAAATGTTTAAAAAAGGGGATTTCACAATGAATTTCTCATTTGCAGCTGGGCAAAGCGTGGTAAAAGGGATTTTATAGAATCTACCTTTGATTTTGAAGAATGGGGGGATGACACTTTCCACATCCTGATCTGTTTCAGAACTAGTCCTTGTGTTTATGAGAGCTGCACAAAGAAGCCTTTCATGTGGATCAGAAGGACATTTTTTCCCATGTTGTCTATGAAGTGCCATGTGCTGCCCTTGGGGTTTTCCACATATCGATGATGCCCATGTAAGTTACACAGAGCCTTTCTCCCTTCTTTTCTCAATCACAGTGTTGACAATTCAATCTGCTCTGCAATGAAGCCCTAGCGGTGTGGTTTTCCTGTTTTCCACCCGCTCTTTGCATATTGCTCACTTTGAAAGGATCTTTAGACAGGAGGCAGTGTTTCTGCTGAAGCTTTACAGCATTTAAACTGTTCTTATTTTGTTAAAAAAAAGTGTGGGGACCTTTTTGAAGATTAATATATATTGAGAAGTTTGGAAAGTTCTCTTTCCCGTCTTTTTTGGGGGGGGGTTAAAAACACGTTCAGCATACTCCTTTTACTCTGAACTCCTGATCTAAGTCTTAAATAATTTAAAGTAAAGGTCAAAAAGAAAGCTGGGTACAAAACTGTGCTGCCCTCACTTAACAAGCATCAGAAAAGAAAAAAATCATGCAAGGGATAATTTGAGTTACGCTTCTCTTTTCATTTGAGAAGCATTTCGCTTTCCCCTCTGAATATTTATCATGATGATCGGCACCTGGGATGGAAAAAGTCATAACGAAGCAGGAGGCAAACTCTAGAAGGGGTACCAAGAAATTGTTCAGAAACTTCAGGAGCATTTCCTCCAAACAGGCTTCTCCATTTATACAACAGATCAAGGAAGAGCAGAATCCAATTTCAAGTCAAATAACCTCCATATCGATGTGCAGGCTAGTTGACAGAGTACTATCATCATCCCTGGGATTTCTGGTGGGTAATGTGCACAAGATAAGTTAGCATAGCCATTTGGCAGAAAACTGCTGTAGTCAAATTGAAATAGCCCTTAGTGCCTTGGTTAAAATGGCCAGCCTGCGAGATGCTTGTTGTGGAGCAGAGACGGAGGAAAAAGTGGGCTTGAATTAAATACGTTTTAGTGCAGTCGGGAGCAGCACAGGTGTCAGAGTCTTATTTCAAAGCGTTAAGGCAAAGCACAACACAGAAGCGAAAACTGAGAAGGCAAGATCCTTCCCTGTGATCAGAGACATTATTGCTGTCAGTGGGATCAGCTACAAAGAATGCCATCGTATTTTCGAATCACAGAATTCAAAAGTTAGAAGGTACCCTGGAGAGCATCTAGCCCAACCTACTGAGAAGTGCAAGAATTGCTATTCCAGCATCCCTGACAGATGGACATTCGGCTTCTGCTTAAATACTTTCAGCAAAGGGAATTCAGCACCTCCCGAAATAGTCTGTTCCATTGTTGACCATCTCTTACCATTAGGAATTTATTTCCAAGTCCAACTGAAATCTACTTTCAGAGCAGCAGTGCAGTGGTTAGAGTGCAGTACTGCAGGCTATTTCTGCTGACTGCCGGCTGTCTGCAATTTGGTAGATCGAATCTCACCAGGCTCAAGGTTGACTCAGCCTTCCATCCTTCCAAGGTGGGTAAAATGAGAACCCAGATTGTTGGGAGCAAAAGGCTGACTCTGCAAACCACATAGAGAGGGTTGTAAAGCACTGTAAAGCAGTATATAAGTCTAAGAGCTATTGCTACTTCCTTGTAATTAAAACCCATTTTTCCTTGTCTTGCTTTCTGGAACCCTGGAGAGTTGTGTTCTATCGTTCTACATGATAGCCTTTCAAATATTTAGACAGCTATCACATCTCCCCACATAACAGTATTTCTCCAGGCTGTAACATCTCTAACTCCTTCAACCATTCTTTATGAAATTTACCTTCCAGCCCTCTTATCATTTTGATTGCTACCCTCTGAATGTTCTTTGCTTTGTCACTGTGCTTCCTAAAATCTTCTTCTTGTTGTTCTTTGTGTTATTCCCATTGTATTGCAGGTCCACAGTTTTACATTTTACATGCCATTTTGTCCAGTTGGCAGTTTTATGGCAGACACCTACGGCTCACATGTCTTCATGCAGGCAGTCCATCATCCATCGCTTTTTTACTTTACTGTCCTTCCTAAAATGTGGTGCCCAAATTGAATACAGTATTCTAGATATATAATTGGAGCAATGCAGAAATGAGAGGCAGATGGACTTCTCTTGATCTTGACCATATACTTCTATTCTGTAACCTAGGGTCAGAAGAGAAAAAAGAAGAAGCAGCAAAACAGATGCCCCCACCCAAAAAAAGATAATTTCCATTCCTCGTAGCTTAAAGGAAGGGGAATATGAGAAAACTATTGCGATTGTGAGAAAACATGTGTTGTGATTTGTTGAAAAAGCCTGGATGTGTGTGTTAAATGAACACGCACAGTCAGGAGGACAATCAGATGGTGCCTTTGGAGTCCTTATGTGGATGCTTTATAATTTATGCCCTGACCCGACAAAAGGGCGAACGACAAAACTGCGCCGGCTAAACCATGTCGCTAAAACCGCGATGTCATCAGCGCGCCGACAACAGCGCGCCGACAGAAGCACGATTTAAGTTAAGGTAAGGGTTAGGTTTAGGTTTAGGTTTAGGGTTAGGGTTAGGGTTACAGCACGCTTCTGTCAGCGCGCTGTTGTCGGCGCGCTTCAGCGCTCATTCGTCGGCGCGCTTTAGAACTCGCGGTTTTGTCACCTCGGTTTAGTCAGGCCCACTTTTGTTGTTCGCGCTTTTGTGGGTGAACCAATTTATGCACATTCCGGAGGATTTCTTTTCTCTGTTTCTTACTTATGCTTTCTACAGACACCAAAGAAAAATAGTCTTGGGTGGGGGGAATAAAAGTTGAACAATATGGTGGGGAGGGCAGAAGAAGAACATCTGAATGCCACAGCTATTAGAGTAGATCTTGGGAGCTATTTTCCTTGGGTTCTATAGTTGGAAAGAGCACCTTCTGAAATTCTTGTAGGCATATAAAGATTTTCTATATTGAGATGTCTGTCTAAGTGCCTTAGGATTGTCCCATCATTGTATGGAAATACCAACCAATAGATGTATTTTGGCTTATAGAATAACATGTATTTCTTGAGGGGTGAGGGAGGAAATCCTCTTGTTAGAGATGGCAAGCAGGATGCAAAAATTAAATGCTTTTTCAAGGTGGATTTGCTTGATGCGGCATAAAGGACAATTGAATTCACTGGAGTGGCTGACCTTTTCTTATTTAAAGCACCCTTCAAAGGTATTTTGTCTTGATGCATAGTCCATTCCATGAAACGTGTACTCACAAAGAAGCCAATCCTTATTGTGCTGCATTCTTTCTGAATTACACAAATCGCCAACGTGATTCCCCCACAAACCTATCCATATCAGCCATTACAACTAGAACCTTTCTCCCCCGCCCAAATTCCATTTCTGCCTTCACACACATTTGCACAAATCTATCTTATGCATAGCACTTTCAGAGAACCTGTTTTTAATTTAAGGTTTTACCAAAATACAAAGCACTAGAATGTACGGGCCAATGAGACTTTATAAAAAGGCAAAGGTTCCCCTCACACATATATGCTAGTTGTTCCCAACAGGGTGGTGCTCATCTCCATTTCAAAGTCGAAGAGCCAGCGCTGTCTGAAGACTCTGCATGGTCATGTGGCTGGCATACATGACTAAATACCAAAGGTGCATGGAATGCTGTTACCTTCCCACCAAAGGTGATTCCTATTTTTCTACTTACATTTTTAACGTGCTTTCGAACTGCTAGGTTGGCAGAAGCTGGGACAAGTAATGGGAGCTCACTCTGTTACATGGCACAAGGGATTCGAACTGCCGAACTGCCGACCTTACTGATTGACAAGCTCAGCGTCTTAGCCACTGATCCACTGTGTTCCTGAAACTTTATTGATATGGGTAATTACTCATATCTATGTACCATGAAAAATCAAACATAATCCCAACCTGTTTAGATGTGTAAGAACAAGGATTACGAGCCAACACTTTTTACATTGCTACCACAGAATTCCAGAGTGGCTTAGTTCCATGTGCTATCAAAGTGCTGAATACTTTCACAAATATTTCTCTTGACAGAAATCAGTCTCGCACCTTCCTTTACTTGTAATATCCATTCTCTTCCCAACTTTATTCAGATTAATTGTAATTTCTGTTAGAATAACACTTCTTTCTAAAAATTCAGGTTTAAATTGAAATCAAAATTCTAGCATCTTAGAATATGCTAGTTTTGTAAGATTATGCATGGCATATTTATATTATTTGTCAGATTTGTGAATGATATGATGAAAATATATATTAGCATTCCGATCCTAAACTTTTCAAGTTGAGATAGATATTTAAACTATGAATGTGAGGACAATATTATTTTTTCAATTACATGCATTGACATATTCAACACATCAATTCTAAAGAAAAGGGAAAGTACGTTTAGAATCATACAAAATAGTTGCATAGTTCCAACCCTACAAACCTTACAGGTTTTTTTTTCAAACCTCTTATTCAAATTAATTAAAAAAGCATTCATTGTTCATGAATTTGTTTCCAAAGGGGGGGGGGAATCCAAAAGTGGAACAGGTTAGTCTTTCATGGTCCACCATATTCCATAAAGCCATTCCCAATTTCCCATATTTCAAATAAAAACAGGGAAGCTTTTTAAGGAAAGTAAGAATAAAACCTCTCGTGCTGCTTTTTCTCTCTCTCTCTTGTTTTTCCAGATCAGGAAGCTTGAACCACCATGAAAATGGTAAAGTGACAGAGAAACTGTCATGCAGCCCAAAAGCAGCAGCCTCGACCACCTCATGAAATCGAGGTAATCTTAAAAATACCAAGAACGGAAAGTCTGAAGAAATTATGAAATAGTCTACGAGTGAGGTAGAAAATAGAAGTCAGTTACATAAAAAGAGATGCCTTGCAGGAAATTGGAGAACAGGCCCTGCCAGCAGCATCCACAGGCTCACACTGTTTTTGTCAGAATAACAAATGCACCATTACAATACGGTGCCACAAGCTCTGTCCCTTTGTGGCATTGCTCTGCCTCTCCCTTCCCCTACCCAGAAAATGCTGCTAGACTTGCACTAAACTATGAAACAGATAATTTTTTCAAAAAAAATGTTCAAGGGAACATTTCTTTCCTGAAGATCCAACTCAGCCTTAAGAAGCTACAGTTCCCTCTCTTTCCTGGTTCATATCAGGCTCACCAACATCATTTTCATGTAAATTGTTCATATTACGGACAGGGAGATACACCTCAGGACATGAAAACTAGCTTTCTGTTATCCAGGATCTAGGTCTTTTCTGGGGGTTTTCATAAGATGGCGAAGAAAAGATCTATTTTGAAGGGTGCTCAAATATGTGCTGTTATTTCTCCGCAAACATCTTGAATTTCAGATATTTGGGGAATCCCTCTCTAGATCCCTTGAGGGGAACGGAGAGGGAAGTAAAGATGGCCAATATGTTCAGAAGATCTCTTGTCCAATGTTAGATGTAAGTATTATTGTGCCACACACAGCCAGTTAAGACTCAAGAGAGAACGCAATGATTATGCATTAAAGGCAAAAGTCCAACTGCATCTGACAGAGAAATCCTGTTATTAAGCTCTGACCTGCTTCAGAAGCCTTCATTGGTCTTGTTGTCTCATTGATCAGAATGAAAGATCTATGATTCTCTGGCTTTTTGTTTAAATCTGGTAATTTTTGTCATACATCCAAACTATACTGTGTTTTTTCTCCATATCATATAATATATGTGGGTATATGGATAACTTTCTATTTATTTATTTATGTATTTATTTTTGTTTATTTATTTAGTCATGTTAGCAATAGCAGTAGCAGTTAGACTTATATACCGCTTCATAGGGCTTTCAGCCCTCTCTAAGCGGTTTACTGAGTCAGCATATCACCCCCACAGTCTGGGTCCTCATTTCACCCACCTCGGAAGGATGGAAGGCTGAGTCAACCTTGAGCCGGTGAGATTTGAACCGCTGAACTGCAGATAACAGTCAGCTGAAGTGGCCTGCAGTACTGCACCCTAACCACTGTGCCACCTCGGCTCTATATATCTATATGTTTCTGTAGTGTATATTAGAGGTGGAGACCCTTTGAGAGCTGTAGGCAACGAAATTTCATTTTAATGTATGCCGATTAGTGTACATTCAAAGTGACAACAAAGTTAACAGTCTAAGTCACTGTTCTTAAGCTGCAAGGGGAAACTACTTTATTAATTATCCGAGTTATTTTTATTCCATCGTTCAAGATACAAATCCTTCCAAGATAACAATTGTTCATGTCACTTGTAGATTAACCAAATCACAGGTTAGTAGCTCACCATGAGTAGGACAGAGAGTCAGAAGACTACTGAGAGGTCAGCAGCTCAGCAGTTCGAAACCTGTGAGCATGAGCCGGTTTGCCCAAATCGGTAGCATTTTAAACTACCAGTTCAAGCGAATGGCGCGCATGTGCGCCCAAAGTGAACCAGTAGCAAAGCAAACCGGTAGCAGACTTCAGAGCATTTCACCCCTGGTCCTAAGTCATTTTTTTTCAGTGCCAGTGTAAATTTAAAGTCACTAAGTAAACTGTTGTAAGTTGAGGACTACCTGTAGTCTAGAACAATATTTTTAGATGTATTTATTTATCACATTTATATAGCCTCCTTAGGCAACGTACAAACAATTTTTTAAAACACAAATGAATGGAACCAATTTTTTTTTCAACTGACATTGGATTAAGGGATGAGTTAGATTTGTAGATGAGCATTTGCTGGTTCCAGACCAAAATTAACAGGAGTATTTTTCCTTGTTTGAAATTTAGAGCAAGACTGGGCATTCTTGAGGTTAAAAAACGTCACAGCTACACAAGCATCTTATGCAGAAGGCTTTGTGTGTTTCTATGATAATTCCGCCCAGAATATGGAAGATTTGAAAGTTCTGTAAACCTTTTCAAATCAAAACAAGGAACAGAAAAAGGTGGGGAAATGAATGGCTTGCAAACGCAGGAGCTGTGGATCAAGCCGTCTGCTTTAAACAAAACCTCTTTCTAAAGCTTTCTGAAATAGCTTCTCCACCCACTCACCCCCAGCAAACTGTTTTGAAATCTGTGTTCAATGCTGCTATATATTACTTTAAAACACACACACACACACATACACACACACTCGCATACACACAAGTGTGCTTGGTACCCTGGTAAGAATTTAGAGAGCAGCCCATATATAATACACCAAACCTGTAGAGTACCATATGGCTACCAGTTAGCCAGCCAAGAAGATGGCATCTCTGTGAGTGATGAGCCCCCTGCTTCCAAGACATATCCTTAAGTTATGAATTAACGTGACTATGATTATAATCGTGGGTGATTAGAATCTTTGGAAGAGCGTCAAGCTTTCCGTCAGTGTTGTAGCAAGAGCACTGGAGCAAGCAGTGCTTTTCAGGAACAGGGTTCAACAGACCCAAAGCGATTGCTAGAAGATTTTATCGAGGAAAAGAAATCCTTGCCTTCCATTAGAACTTCTTTAATGGAGAAAGAGAAGGCAGCAGAAGGTGGCCTTCTTCTCCTTTGGAGCCCTGAGTACTCTGAATTTCTCTATTTTTCAGAGGTGACTGACAAACAAGGGAACAAATCTTGCTATCCACAAGAGTCCTACAGAATATAAAAAAGAAGAGAAGAGAAGAAAGAATAGAATAGAAAAGAAAATAGGAGAGAATAGGAGAGAATAGGAGAGAATAGAATAGAATAGAATAGAATAGAATTCTTTATTGGCCAAGAGTGATTGGACACACAAGGAATTTGTCTTTGGTACATATGCTTTCAGTAATATATAAAAAGACAAGATACATTCATCAAAAATCATAAGATACAACACTTAATGATAGTCATAGGGTACAAGTAAGTAATCAGGAAACAATCAATATCAATATAAATCGTAAGGATACAAGCAACAAAGTTATAGTCACACAGTTGTAAGTGGGAGGAGATGGGCGATAGGAACGATGAGAAGATTAATAGTAATAGTAATGCAGAGTTAGTAAACAGTTTGACAGTGTTGAGGGAATTATTTGTTTAGCAGAGTGATGGCGTTCGGGGCAAAACCTCTTGTGTCTAGTTGTTCTGATGTACAGTGGTCTATGACTAATTTGGTCCTCCCCTCACTCCGTTTCCTTCTCTGTGTCCTTAATATCATTGGCATTTTCCTGCTGGAACCTGATAATCCTCGACTTATAATTGGTCGCTTAGTGACTGTTCAAAGTTGTGATAGATCCCGAAAAAGATATGTATGACTAGCATTCAAAGTTCCAATGGTTGGCTTTCTCCCATGGTCACCTGATCATATTTTGGGTGCTTAGCAACCAGCTTGCACATATGGCCATTTGCAGCATCCTGAGGTCACATGACCACAATTTACGGCTCTGCCACAAGCCAGCATTTATTTTCAATTTCCATTAAAAAATGCCTCATAGTGAACAATGGGTTTGCTTAATGACTAGACTATATGTTTAGTTTAATGAAAAGAAGGACTAGGGGTGACATAATAGCAGTCTTCCAATATCTCAAGGGTTGCCACAAAGAAGAGGGAGTCAAACTACTCTCCAAAGCACCTGAGAGCAGGACAAGAAGCAATGGGTGGAAACTAATTGAGGAGAGAAGCAACTTAGAACAGAGGAGAAATATCCTGACAGTTAGAACAATTAATCAGTGGAACAGCTTGCCTCCAGAAGTTGTAAATGCCCCAACAATGGAAGTCTTTAAGAAGATGTTGGATAGCCATTTGTCTGAAACAATATAGGGTTTCCTGCCTGAGCAGGGGGTTGGACTAGAAGACCTCCAAGGTCCCTTCCAACTATTCTATTCTTAACTGTGGGATTTGCTTGTTGACCGCCACTCAAAAAATGATTATAAAATTAGGTATGATCACATGTTGACCTTCTTAACACCAATTAATTGCAGGCTTAATGATTGTCGCAAGTCAAGGACTACCTATAGCCAAATTAAATACGATCTATAGGAGAACTCCACGTCTCTCTTAATCCTGAGAGTTTCATTGTTGAAAATTGCCTAAACACAACCTGAACTCTATACCTCATGCATAAAAATCACCCCATTTATACATCACAATTCTGACTATCTAAGAGGTTATGTTCCTCAATACATTGGCTCCATCTGAAATTCCAGGTTATATCCCGCAAAAATGGTTTTACTTCCTTAGCTTTGGGCAAGGAAGGAACAGATGCCCTCACTTTTCCACAGCAGATGTTCTGATCAAGGTGTCACAAAATCACAAAGCAGACTCCTTGTCCCGACAAAACCCCTTTTTATTAAGCTAATGTGAATTCGTCTCATTCACATCCAGCAAAAAAAGTCTTTGAATTTACAACCACAGACCTTATCAGGCTTGGAGAACTGCCAGGCCAATATCTTCCAAATGCAACGCTGTGCAAGAAATACTTGGCAAGTCTCTAAGAGTCATGAACAAATCTTCACACTAATTAAATGAACAAATTGTATCCTGCAAACTTCCATTTCGCTGCTCTTTATTCCCTAAGGGAGAGGCCATTCACTGTCCACCTGTGCCTTTACTCCCGAGTCGGTCCTTGTTCCTTAACCATTCCCTTCTCCTGGCAGCTCTGCACATGCGCACATCAAGAGCAGACTCCAACTGTTCTTCTGCCCCATTGATCTCCAACTCCAAAGGAAGCTGATAAATGTCGGACGCCCCTGGCCCCATCTCTGCCTCCGACACAGAGTCCTCATCCGAGCCTCCCCCAGACTCCAGGACTGGCCCATGTTCCTCCCCAACCTCCTCACTGTCTGAGTCTGCCGCCAGCTCTGCTGTCCACTGGTGGGCCACAACAGCAGAGGAACTGTAGGCCAGAGATGAGCAAGTACAAAGTCCTCTGCAAACGTATTGAAAAACGAAGTTATTTGGAGGAGGTTGCTTTTTGTTTTGTGTTCTGCTGGTTTTAAAATTCACTCCCCTACCCCCACTCCCGAATTCCAGTAAGTAAGATTTACTCAAGATCACTGCGACTTGCTTTCGCAGTTGCTTGAGTACAAGTTGAAATAATTGTGGGGTGGCAGAACTTGTTCACAGTAAGGCCTGCAAGAGTTCATCTTAAAGTTCGCGGCCTTAACTTCACAACAGGCTTTTATCCCCTTTTCGTTTCTCCGAAATGATTTTGCGTAATAGTGATGAAAGAAATGTCCTTCTGGGTTCAGCTCCAAGTGGGGAAAAAGACACTGGAGACATGGAGGCTGCTTGGAAAAATGGTTTATTGTTGGACAGGACCACATGGCTTGAGTCCTGAACAGAAAAGGTGATCACATGCTTCAATGTTGGTGGAGAAGAAGAGAAGGGCTGAGGAAAGGGCTTGCTAGGCTTTTTATAACCTGTTCAGTCCCACCTCTCTGTTTCCTGTTCCTGTGTAAGAAATGTATTCTGATTGGTTGTCAGACTCCCATAGGGCCATGCAGGGGCAACTCTCTAGGCTGTGTTTTGAATCCAGGTTTGGTTGGGTTCTCAGATGCCATGTGGTCAGTTGAGTAAAGAGCCAATATTATCATGCTTTCCTGTAGCTGAGTGGAGAATAACAATAGCAATAGCAGTTAGACTTATATACCGCTTCATAGGGCTTTCAGCCCTCTCTAAGCGGTTTACAGAGTCAGCATATTGCCCCCAACAACAATCTGGGTCCTCATTTTACCCACCTCGGAAGGAGGGAAGGCTGAGTCAACCCTGAGCCAGTGAGATTTGAACCGCTGAACTGCAGATAGCAGTCAGCTGAAGTGGCCTGCAGTACTGCACTCTACCCACTGCGCCACCTCAGCTCTTCAAGAAGTCTTTATTATGTAAAGTGGACTACCTTGGCCTTCTTAATGGCCCATTAACACAGTGGGGATGGGCAGGAAGCTACAGGCAGCTATTCTGTCTTTTAAAACATGTTTCTTTCTTTTCACGTCCAGAGAAATATTCTGCCTTTTCAATATTTCCTAGGATATTTCATTTTTCTGGGAGAGGGCTGGGTGATAACTTCCTACAATTGTTAAGCTGATTTAAAAAAAAACGGGAAGAACTCAGAAGACTGTTTGGTCTTTAGCAAATGTTCACTTGTGCAGGAGGCTAAGTCCAAGAGAGCACATGGAGAAACTGATGCTTCAGCAGTTGGCAACTTCCCAGATGCTGTAGCAACAGGGAGAAGGACATATGATGAATAGTCAAAGAAGTTGTTTTTTTTTATGACCTGTAATGATATCATTGGCAAAACATCATGCAGTGGGCTCCCATCACTACTCCTTTCCAGACAGTGAGGATGCTCCTAATAAAAAATATTGGCTTACTTTATATTGCGCAATTATTCATAACACGAAGGGCAAATGTGTGCAGAATACAAGTGTTGCCCAAAGAGTCTATTCCATTTCTAGGTGATTGGGGAGAAGGTACTGTGCAGTGAAGGGAGGCTCAGAAAACCTGAATCCAGAAGAGTCCTGGGGGGGCATTGCTTGGAAAATGGACTGAGAGTGCATTCCTACCCCCAATAGTAACTTGACCATTGGCCATTCTATAGGCTAGGTCTCTCCACATCTTCTGATTTTGCATGATTTCTTTAATTTTGTTTATGCTCTGGTATTGGCGTTGTTGGTGTCCCGCTACCATGTTCTTTGATGGCCTGGTTTCATTTTACCACTAATTCTTCAAAATATACCGTATTTTTCAGAATATAAGATGCACCTTTTTTCCTCAAAAAAGAGGATGAAAATCTGGGTGTGATACACTGAATACAGCATTTTTTGCCTCCCAAAGCCCCGCCCCTTCACCAAAATGGCCATGGATATCCTTATGGAGGCTTTCAGAGAGCTCCTGGGAGCTGGGGAGAGCAGAAATGAGCAAAAAGCAGGCCTGTTCCCCCCCCCCAGCCCCCAGCAGCACTCTACAAGCCTCTATAAGGCTATGCATGCAATTTTTTTGACAAAAAAAACGGCCCTGTTTTCACAAAAATTGGGCTGTTTTTTGCTCATTTTTGGGGCCCGACCCACAAGAGCACCCAAGGCTATTCATGCCTGAAAAAAGGGCCCATTTTTGTAAAAAAACAGGCCATTTTTTGGAGATTTGCAGAGTGCAAAAACTTTGCAGAACTTTTTTTTCCTTTTGGAAAGCTCTTTAACTGATTGATGAGAATTACATTGATCAAGTGCTATGCCAGCAGAAATACCTACCTGTTCTGGCCCCCACTTAGTCTGTTCCAAAACTACAGTCACACGAAGCTTGCAAAAGAAAGCCTTTATCAGTCCCGGCTCACTCTGGCTGCGAGCCCAAAATAAACATAGATAAAATCTCTGGCAAAAAGGTTACGCAGCAAAATGCAAAAACAAAACTCTTACAGCAAACCAGGTTTTCAGGAAGCAAAATCACTTATCCAAGTGTCTCTTTGAATCATAAACACAAACTCGAACAGGAACAGAACTGAATTCTCAAACAAACAAACGGGCGTTGACTTCTGCAACTAAGGCGTGGCACCATCCGTCTTTTATCTGCAGAAGATGACACTAACAAGCAACAGCTGCTCATTATTCCTGCATCCCGACTCAACTCACAGCAAACTTCTGCTGAGTCACAACACCTACCTATCTACTGTATTTCTCTCTATCTCTATTTCTCTCTCTCTTTCCCTCTACCTACCTACCTGCCTACACACACTCTCTCTCTCTCTCTCCCCACCTACCCACTGTATTTCTCTACTTCTTTATTTCTCTCTCTCTATCCTTCTATCTACCTACTTACTCTCTCTATTTCTCTATCTACCTACCAACCTACCTACTCTCTCTCTCTCCCTACCTATCTATTGTATTTGTATTGTATTCTCTCTCTCTATCTCGCTACCTACCGACCGACCTTCTCTCTCTCTTTCTCTATCCCTTTATCTACCTACATACCTAATTACTCTCTCTCTCTCCCTACCTACCTACTGTATTTCTCTCTCTTTCTCTCCCTCTCTATCTCTCTATCTACCTACCTACTTTTTTTTAAAAAATTGCCTCTTCAAAACCTTGGTGCGTTTTATACTCCAGTGCGTGTTATACTCCGAAAAATACAGTAATTGTTTTCTCCAATGAATTATCCAGCATGATATGCATATTACTCAAACACTGGAATTACTGAGGAGGAGTTAAGACTGCCACAGGTATATAGCTGAGGACAAAATGAAGGTAACATCATGAAGCAGAAGAAACAAGGTGTGTTTGTGCCGTGTTTAGGTGCAAGTACAAAAGAATCTTAGTTGAGCTTCATATACTCTCATAGATTTATAAGTCAGGGTCTCTGCATATCACATTTTGTCTAGGTTTCTCAGGTTATCCTTGGACTGGGGACTGATGTGTTCAAGTAGACAAGAGCTGTGGTGACACAGTGGTTAGGATACAGCAGTGCAGGCTATTTCTGCTGACTGCTAGCTGACTGCAAATTTGACAGTTCGAATCTCACCAGGCTCAAGGTTGACTCAGCCTTCCATCCTTCCGAGGTGGGTAAAAGGAGGATCCAGATTGTTGGGGGAAATAGGCTGACTCTGTGAAACCGCTTAGAGAGGGCTGTAAAGCAGTATGAAGCAGTGTAGGTCTAAGTGCTATTGCTATTAATAAAACACAATTTCTCCAATCATTTAATAATCAAGTCCTGAATGAAATTATACCTCGTGCACAATTTCATCTGGTGTAGTAAAAAGAAGGGAGGGCCAACCTTGAAGCAACAGGAGGACAAAACCACCAAAAGATATAGAAGAAATGAAAAGGTAATAATAGAAGAGGAATCAAACAAACAATAATAGGAACTTATTTTCCATTAGGCACCTTCAAGCTACCACAAAGGAAAACATTGAGAGAAGAAACTATAGCAACAGTGCCAAATAAAATTTAGGAAGATTATTTCAGGGGGGGAGAGATTGAGGAGGCAAGAACATTAAGTAGCTCCAAATTCCAGAAAAGGAGAGAAGCAACATCAGGTCCTGAGGAGGATAGGTGAGTATTTTGGGGGTTGAGAAGCCTACCAAATTTAATGAAGCCCAAAACTGTGATTTTAATATTATGAACCGAAGGATGCTCAGAAAAGAAATGGCAGAATGTTCTACTTTTGCAGAGGAGGAAGGCCATGTGCCCTGGAAACAGTCCCATGTCGCCTGCTTCATAATGTCACAGTATACGGCAGCAGGGCTCACAGCATTGCCATTGGCAGGGGAAGGGTGGGATGACAAAATGTATATTGCAGTGCTAACCTTTTCATCCACTGTGATGTCATGAGGCACATTTTGTCATTCCAACAATATCTCAACTTGCTACAGATGTATTTTGTGTGAATAGAGCCATGGTAGCGCAGTGGTTAGAATGCAGTATTGCAGGCTGACTCTGCCCACTGCCAGCAGTTCAATCCTGAGCGGCTCAAGGTTGACTCAGTCTTCCATCCTTTCGTGGTGGGTAAAATGAGGATCCAGATTGTTGGGGGAAGGGAGGCCATATGCTATTCTGAAAACCACTCAGAGAGGGCTGTAAAGTACTGTGAAGTGGTATATAAGACTAAGTGCTGTTGCTATTGCTAAATAAAAAACCAACAAGTCCAATCCATGCCATGTCTCCTTTCTTCTTGGTTCTGTTATAATTGTGATCCTTAACAAATATACAAATGAGGGACTTCCCATTGATATTACCTTCACAAGAACAGCAACATTGTGAATAGGATTAGACTAAGAGGAAATGACTAGTTTTGTTTTTTTTAAATCATCCACCAAACTCCTTAATAAAATGGAGACGTCAACCTGCGTGTCCTCACTGCAGGTCTGCCAGTTTAACCAATAAATCATGCTGGTTTGGGAAAGGACCCACCTCAGTGGTGGGATGCATTTTTTTACTACTGGTTCTGTGGGCGTGGCTTGGTGGGCGTGGCAGGGGAAGGATACTGCAAAATCTCAATTTCCTCCCAATCAGTTGGGACTTGGGAGGCAGAGAATAGATGGGTGCGGAGCCAGTCAGAGGTGATAGTTATTGGTTCTCCAAACTACACAAAATTTCCACTACCAGTTTTCCAGAACTGGTCTGTGAGTGCAGAAAGCCATGGGAGACAACACTGAACCAGAGAGACAATGGCATGAACTGTCCATAAAGCCCCATGCCAAAACTTTCCCTTAGATGCAACATCTCCATTTTTACCATTGTTTCTAGTCTTTACTTTTAATGTTACACTTGGCAGAACCTCAATTAACTTCCCAGCTGACACTAATAGTAGTCTTCATTTTATTATCTCTTGCCTGACAAATTTAGTGAGGTCTGTACCCTGATTCCATATTATTCGAGAAAGAAGCAGACCTCTATGTTATCTTAGCCAGTTGACTTAGCTACTTTGAATCACCGATAGCATTTAGCAAAGTGCAGGTCATCTTTTGATAATAGCACCTTGAAGGCATCCAGGTAAAGTAGTATTAGTTCTGCCTGTCTCATATATAGGGAATCTTCATTACTATGTTTTATTTCATTTTTTTAAAATCTTCATTTGCAAAAGGAACTGAAGTTAGTCATTTAGTATCTGACATTTTTTTTTTCTCTTCTGAGTCAAAATTGAACCAGTGCCCAGTATTGCTTAAAGGTGTTAATTGCTAGATTGGATGTAAAAACGAAGGTTGTGACCCCCTCTGGTAATTAAATATCCTATGGCATTGTTCCCAAGAAAAAGAAGCTAAATACACTTTTCTGGCTCCATACTATGGAAATGGTTATTTCATCCTAAACTGCTTTTTTTTTTTTTTTTGCAAATGATTTCTTTTGAAGTGCTTGTGATAAAATCTATGCTCTGCAGAATCTTTATATTTCCCACATTAAGATTTTGAAAAGAAAGGGCCATTTCAGATGGACACTAAGCTCAAAATTGGCTGGATGGATCAGCTCCTGGCTGCCTAAAATATTATCATTACTCTGTGGTTTAAAGTAGATCCATGACCACCAGCATCAACATGACTGCAGGAAAGGGGAAAAAACAGTGCTCTAGCACTGGGCATATTCTTCAGTCCAATATTTCATCTTAAAATAGCTCTGCAAATGAATATATTATCTTTTTTATAATCTGTAAGACATCCAGAGTTACCTTACAGGGAAAATGGGGGGCATAATAAATAAATAAATAATCAAACAAATAATAAATAAACAAATGCATATTTGCATACATACATACATACATACATACATACATACATAGATAGATAGATAGATAGATACATACATACATACATACATACATACATACATACATACATACAGGCAGTCCTCAGCTTGCAACACAATTTTGCCCCAAATTTCCATTGCTAAGTGAGATAGTTGTTAAGTAAGTTTTGCTCATTTTATCACGTTTCTTGCCACCGTGGTTAAGTGACTCACTACAGTCATTAAATTAGTAACATGGTTGAGTGACTCTTGCTTCTCCATTGTTTTTACTTTGTGTCAGAAGGTGATCACATGACCCCGGGATAATGTCACAAATAGAGGCTCATTGCCAAGCGGCTCAGTTTTGATCATGTTGATCATGGGAATGTTGCAATGGTCATAAAGTGAGAAATGATCATAAATCACTTTTTTCAGTGTCATTGTAGCTTCAAATGGTCACTAAATGAATGGTTGAATGGCTGAGGGCTCTCTGTAAATAAATAATATTGGACAATAGACGATGGAAGACAGACAAGGAGACAATAGATAGATGATAGAAAGATACCGTGTTTTCCCCAAAATAAGACAGGGTCTTATTTTCTTTTGACCTGAAACAAGTGCTTGGCCTTATTTTCGGGGAGGTCTTATTATTTTTGATGTGCAGGAGGCAGCGAGCATGGTCACAGCTGCTGCTGTGTTGCAATATTTTCAAGAACAGCTTTTTTGGGGGGGGGGATAGCTTATTTTAGTGCATGTGCTCAATAGATAGATAGACAGATAGATAGCTATAGACAGACAGACAGACAGTCAGACAGTCAGACAGTCAGACAGTCAGACAGACGTCAGACAGACAGACAGACAGACAGATGATAGATGATGGATGGATGGATGGATGGATGGATGGATGGATGGATGGATGGGTGGGTGGGTGGGTGGGTGGGTGGGTGGGCGGGCGGACGGACGGACAGACAGATGATAGATTGATATAAATAGATAAAGAAAAATGTTTAGTATTATATATGTATGTTAGTATACATTTTATAACATTTCATATATTTGATTACTTGTGTCACACATGAAAGACCAGAGCCATAGATTACGTTCCAATTAAACTGATATATTGCTCACTCCTATGCACAAGAATCTAGTCAACTAACTAGCACTAATAGAATACAAGAGGAGTAAGACTACTTAGACTATTTGTGGGAACATGAAGATCTAGGCTTATTACTCTGTTGACTCCTCTTTGGGCTCTGCTAGTCTTTCTCCCACACTTGTTCTTTTCAACAGAGGTATTTGTAGAGAAAGGCAAGTGATGTCAATCACACTGCAAGACATCATTATGTACACCATATCAATTATATTATGTGCATTGTTTGAATCATCATATTATAATGAAATCAACCTAAAATCACTTAATTCTCAGTAGCATAATATCACAACATAATCATGGCTTCTATTGGCCACCTCTGTCCTCCACATTTTTTGTGCAGAAATGGGGTCATTAGTTGCTCCATTTTAGACATGAGGAATTGAGACTGATTTGCAGCACCTTCCAGGATGATCCCAAGACATTTTGCTCTCTGTGGTGAAAGGCAGTGAAACATAATGATTGCAAGTGTTAGGAAATAAATAAATCTTCTACAAAATGACAGAGGTTTGCCATGAAAAGTAAGAATGCTAGCTGAGATGCTAAAGACTTTAGCTGCAAGGATCTGTAACTGTAAGAAGCAGAAGAAAAACAATCCTAAGAGATGTTATAGTAAATGGAGGTAGAAATGGAGGCAGAATATCAGCAAATAGCCCGAGCCTGTAAAGATGAAGTGAGAAAAGCTAAGGCTCATAATGAAGAAAGGCTTGCCACAAAAGTAAAAAATAACAAAAAAAAAGCTTCTTCCAATATGTTAAAAACAAGAAAAGGGTTAAGGAAACAATTGGTCCATTGCTGGGAGAAAGTGGCAAGGTGACAAGCAACAGGGAGAAAGCAGAACTATTTAACTCATTTTTTGCATCTGTCTTTACACAAAGGGATAAAACAGTCCAACCTATCAAAAACAGCACCACAAAAATCAGATTAGGAACACAAATTGAAATAGGGAAGAAAATGGTAAGTGAGCACTTGTCTACCCTAGACGAGTTTAAATCACCAGAACTGGATGGATTACACCCCAGGGTTCTGAAGGAACTGGCAGATGAGATCTCAGAACCACTGAATTATATCTTTCAGAGATCCTGGAGCACCGGGGAACTGTCAGAGGACTGGAAAAGAGCTGATGTGGTTCCCATCTTCAAAAAAGGGGAAAAAATAGATCCAGGAAACTATAGACCTGTCAGCCTGATCTCAATACCAAGAAAGATTCTGGAAAAGATAATCAAGCAACGAATTAGTGAACGCCTAGAAGTAAACAAAATAATAGCCAAAAGCCAACATGGGTTTGTCAAAAACAGATCATGCCAGACTAATCTTATTGCATTCTTTGACAAAGTGACAAATTAGTGGACCAGAGGAATGCAGTCGATATAGTTTACTTGGACTTCAGTAAGGCATTTCATAAGGTAGACCATAACCTACTACTAGATAAAGTAGAAGAATTAGGTTTGGGCATCATCACCACCAAATGGATTCGTAACTCGCTGACCAACTGCACTCAACGTGTAGCCCTCAATGGAACGGCATTTACATGGAGGGAAGTGGAGTACCCCAAGGCTCTGTTTTAGGCCCAGTACTCTTCAACATCTTCATCAATGATTTGGATGAGGGAATAAATGGGGAACTCATCAAATTTGCAGATGACACCAAGCTGGCAGGAATAGCCAACACTCCAGAAGACAGGCTTAAGTTACAGAAGGATCTTGACAAACTTGAACATTGGGCACTATCTAATAAAATGAAATTCAATGGTGAAAAGAGTAAGGTTATACATTTAGGCAAGAAAAACGATATGCACAGGTACAGTATAGGTACCTTGCTCAACAGTAGTAACTGTGAAAGGGATCTTGGAGTCCTAGTGGACAACCATTTAAATATGAGCCAGCAGTGTGCAGCAGCTGCCAAAAAAGCCAACACAGTTCTAGGCTGCATAAACAGAGAGATAGAATCAAGATCACATTAAGTGTTAATACCACTTTATAATGCCTTGGTAAGGCCACACTTGGAATACTGCATTCAGTTTTCATTGCCACGATGTAGAAAAGATGTGGAGACCCTAGAAAGAGTGCAGAGAAGAGCAACAAAGATGATTAGGGGACTGGAGACTAAAACATATGAAGAACGGTTGCAGGAACTGGGTATGTCTAGTTTAATGAAAAGAAGGACTAGGGGAGACATGATAGCAGGGGTTGCCGCAAGGTAGGGTTAGCCCTCAGCCACGATAGGAATTGCCCAACAAGCCCCTTCATTGCATCAGCCAAGCTTCAACCAAATGTAGCTCAGTCGAACTCCTAGGATTTATACATGGTACCAATGGAGTCTGATGCAGCCAATAGAATATATGTTCTTGCACAGGAACAGGAAGCTACCTCTCATCAACTTTTTTTGTTCAGCTGCACCAGAACCACCTATGTCGTTCTGCTTCATCATTAAACCAACTTTCCAATCAGCCTCCGGGTTTCCAGTATCTTTCTCCCAGCTTGGAACTGAACCAGATGGATATTTCTTCCAACAATTGGATGCCCCAAGAAGCAGGGATAATAATTCCTTGTAGTCCCCTCCCTTCCTGTTGAAAACTTGGTAGTTGGCTTGTTTAAAATGAACTAGAGAGGAGCAGGGAGGGACAGGGCTTCAGAGATTGCTCCTCAAATTTAGCATCAGTGTCTGTGTTAAACAGGAGCTCTACAGCGAGGTGGCCATGCCCACTGCCCCTTCAACCTAGTTACTGGATTGACAGTAGAAATTAATTTCCACAGTGGAGACAGGCAAGCTGAAGTAATACTCAGCTATCTCCCTAGTCAGAATTGTAAGATGAAGCTTGCCTTTCCCCTGAAGCGGTAAAAAGAGCAGGGCTGACTGTGTAAGAAAGGAACTGGCCTGTTCCAAAGCAATAGAGATGTGAAAGATAGAAAGACAGGGAAACGGAACAAAACTTTAAAAACCAGAACAGAAATAGAACAGAAAGCCAATGTTACTGCTTGTCCCCCAAATTCTATGTTACTGAGTAGATTATAACTACTCTAAAGATCCACGGGAATTGGCAAACTGCAAATCTGCCTGCCTGTTAAAAGCTCCCTTAAGTGTTAGGACTATCAGGTTACTTTTCTAGTCCTTTCCTATTCTGCATAAATTACAGGGAGTCCTCGCTGGATGATGTCACTTTAATTCATTAAGTGAATGGCTGAGGTCATGAAGCAAATCATCACGCGACTCCAACTGACGATTTTACCTCAACATTCTTCATAAATTCCGTTTGTCGGAAAGCACAAGAACGGCAATCAGGTGACTGTGGGATGCTGCGACCATTGTAAATGTGAGGATTGGTTGCGAAGTTGTGTATTTTTTTTTACACCATGGAATGGGGGATAAACATGGCAATTGGTAAGTGAGAACGAACTCTACTTCACTGTCTCTGAAGACTTTTCGGAACATTGCCATAATAAGTGGAATTTTGCGGGGTTTGTAAAATTAGCCTTGTATACAGCCTCAAACAGAGAAGAGCCAACCTCTTCTGTCGGCAGATGAGGTTGACATGCCCCAGCGGAAATGTAGCCATGACTTTCCAGGCTGTGCTAATATTTACTGGAAAGAAAGACAACCCTGAATTGAAGGTAAAGCTACTCCAGGTGTGGGATTCAGTTTGCACCAGTTTGGGTGAACCAGATGCTCATTTTGCATCTGGTTCGTCAAACCAGTTGTTGCAAGGACCGGCTGGCCCTGCCCTCCCCCACACACATGCACATCGGCTTTCCCAGGAGTCTCCACACAGCCTGTTCATCATGCCAGTAAGTACAGAGCTTGTGTGCAGGTTCTGGGAGGGCGAAAAATGGGCCTACTAGAAGTTCCAGAAGTCCGGAAAGAGACCTGTTTCTGGCTTCCTGAGGGCCTCCGGAGCCCAGAGAGGCTGTTTTCACCCTCCCGGAAGCTCAAAGAAAGCCTCCGGAGCCTGGGGAGAGCAAAAAATGGGTCTAATGAAAGTTCTGGAAGTCCAGAAATGGGTCCATTTCCAGCCTCCAGAGGACTTCCGGAGCCCGGGGAAGGCTGTTTTCGCCCTCCCAGAGGCTCGAGAAAAGCCTGCGGAGGGAAAAAAAACCACCCCCTACATACACACACCATGAAGAGGCTGAGTAGACCACACAGACCATGGCCATGCACAGCAGAAACCGGTAGAGAACCAGTTGCTAAAAAAATTTCAATCCCACCACTGAGCTACTCCTCCCTTCCTTCCATTGCCAAAAGGAAGATTAGACAGGACCGTTAGAAAATTTTCATTTGCATATTGTAGAGGAATCTAACACGACCTCTAATTTGAATCATTTTGGGGAAATGCTGATCTTCCTCTCAGGTTGGTAAAATATAACAATGCAGCTTTTCTACAATAGCCACCTTCTATCTCTTTTGGCTTTTGTTTTTTTTCTCTTTTTCTCTTTTTCTCTCTCTGCCTGGTGGTGGAGTATTGTTTAATGCCTCTTGGAAAACTTACTATTATATGATTAGCTATTTATCTTTATAAGGATGTGACTGTGTTAATACTAAAGTATTCCTTTGTATTGAAGTGGTGCAACATGAGTTCAAATATTTTATCAATAGATATACTAATTGCAAAGCTTTGTTTCCTGGTCTTTCTCATTGCATGAAATAATCAAGAATAATCTCACCAAACTCAGTATCTTTTGTTCATTCAGTTCACAAAATAGCAAAGCAACTTAATCATTCTTGTCCCATAGCAAAAACAAAACAGCTGCAGCTTCATGTGAATGCAGGCTACCCAAAACCCATTTGTTTTCCACCACACTTGTGTTCCATGTGACAGTGCAGACTTTACAGAAATTAGTAGTAGAGCTCAGTGGTGGAATTCATTTTTTTTTACTACCAGTTCTGTGGGCATGGTTTGGTGGCATTGGCTTGGCTTGGTGGGCATGGCAGGGGAAGGATACTGCAAAATCTCAATTCCCTCCCCACTCCAGGGGAAGGTTACTGCAAAATCCCCATTCCTGCCCCACTCCAGGGGAAGATTATTGCAAAATCCCCATTCCCTCCCCACTCCAGGGGAAGGATACTGTAAAATCCCCATTCCCTCCCCACTCCAGGGGAAGGATACTGTAAAATCTCCATTCCCTCCTGACTCCAGGGGAAGGTTACTGCAAAATCCCCATTCCCTCCCCACTCCAGAGGAAGGATACTGTAAAATCTCCATTCCCTCCCCACCCCACTAACCTGCTTTCCAGCTCCATTCTCCTCTTCAGGACAACAAAAGATCAGCTGGGAGGCAGTAGGGGTGTGGCCAGCCTATTTGCTGGTTCTCCGAACTACTCAAAATTTCCATTACCGGTTCTCCAGAACCTTTCAGAACTGGCTGAATACCACCTCTGGTAGAACTGCTTTTTTGTAGTGGGTTGGTTTTTAATTCATGTAGTTATGTATAGTCAGTTTTTTTAACACTTTTCCAAAATTAGGTTAGATGACTTTTTCTTTCTCCATTCCAAATGCAGCACTTCCCAAGGTAGTAAGCATTATGGTATCTTGACACTCTTACTATCTGAGCTGTCTTTTAGACTACACTTTAGTAACTCTGGGACTTAGTGAGTTAGAGAGTCAAATACTTCAGAAATGACTGATTGAAATCTTTCAATTCATCCAGGGAACTTTTATGATCAGGAATGGATTGGAAACTGGATATTTCCACTTATGGCCAATAAGGTAACCATAATAGTTCACTCCTTCTCAATGAGGACTTGCTGGATTTGAAAAATATAATATATTTTTATTATACCTCCTTTCTTCCTCTCTTCCTTCCTGTGGTGGGATTTAATTTTTTTTACTACCAGTTATGTGGGCATGGCTTAGTGGTTGTGGCATGGCTTGGTGGGTGTGGTTTGGTAGGCGTGGCAGGGGGAAGGATACTGTAAAATCTCCATTCTCTCTCCACTCCAGGGGAAGGTTACTGCAAAATCCTCATTTCCTCCCAATCATCTGGGACTCGGGCGGCAGAGAATTGATGGGGGAGGGGCCAGTCAGAGGTGGTATTTATCAGTTCTCTAAACTACTCAAAATTTCTGCTACTGGTTCTCCAGAACTGGTCAGAACCTGCTGAACACCACCTCTGCTTCCTTCCTTCCTTGACAACTGCCTGGATGATTCCCTTCAGTTTTCTTGTCAAGATTCCTGAAGCCCTTGACTGCTTCCTAGAGCTGAGAGAGTGGGGCTGGCCCAATGTCACCTACACACAACTTTGTGTGTAAGACAGGACTAGAACTCACAGCTCTAATCCTGCTTTTTAGACTGGAGCTTTAACCAATATGCCAAACTGGCTCTCAGTGTGTTTCCAGTGCTCTGTTCTGTGGCCATCTTCTATAGTTTAGGGAGATTCAATGTGTAGCCTTCCAGATGTTTTGAACCCCAGCTCCACTAACCATAAAGAGCGCAACCATGTACGAAGGTGCAGCCCAGTGGTGGGTTCCTACCAGTTCGGACAAACCGGTAGTGGTTTGGTGGCCTGGGTCGCTGGAACAGGCAGCGACCCAGGCCTGCCACACCCCCAAACCAGTTCCCCAGGTGCCATCTTGTTTTTTAGTTCTGCGCATGTGCAGAACAATTTTAATTGCACTGTGCATGTGCCTGTGAAGTGCGCCCAAGAGCAAACCAGCAATAATACCTGCCGGAACCCACTCCTGGTGCAGCCCCCAAATATCTGAGGGGCCACCTTTTCCCCTTTTCCATCAGATCACAGAAAGAGAGAATGTGGTTAACCTCACAGGGTGTCCTCTAATTACCAAACAAGATGGGGATCTTATGCCATATGAGATTACCATCTCAGACTTCAGATTTGGGACGCAATAAAATGGTAGCAAATTGTTCCTTGTTTAATGCCGGCCTTCTTTTCTGACTAAGGCGGGGGAGAAACACTTGTGGATTTTCTCTCTATGACTAAATAAGTTGAGCCTGCAGTTTGACTTCAGTGAGTTTGGGAACCATTACTTGCTCCGCTTCAGGTAGCACATGTAAAACCATCCCCTTCTTCCCTCACAACACAAGCCTATTCAAGGGTTCCCCAGTTCTGTTCAGAGGATGAGTAACCCTTGAACTCAGACAATAAAGATTCTACAGCATGCAGTAAATGTATGACTGATCCTGCTGCTTCATTTGAAAATGCCATGATGACTTGAGTTAGTGACATGCAAAAATCATTCTCTCACTTCTCTTCCCATTATTTCTCACTCATTTGGCTTCTGACATTTCTTTGAAGTCAGAAGAGAAATTCTCCGGTGTGATAGAGTGGCCCTGTGATTACCTAGTTAGGAGGGGTCAAGAAGAATGTAGGAATGAGTTCATTTTCATTGTTATTAACATCCCTCTACTGGTTCCCATATTTCAATTAAACATCCCAAGGAAAGTCAATGTAAGGGAACTCCTCTGTTGATTTCTTTTTCCAGAGTAGGAAATGTGAGCAGCCAGGGAGGCTTCAGGGAACTGGAAAATTGTATAGCAATAAGAAAACAATAATGCTGGTGTTGTTCTGACCTAGGCTTCCCAAGATCATGAAGCAGATTCTTTGTCTCATAAAACCTCTTTTATATAGGTTATAAAGGGAATTCCTCTCCAGCAAAGTCCTGGCAAACAGTCTTTCATGAGGTTTCACAACTTTATCACTTGGAGAGTTGCCCGACCGATATCTTCCAAATGCCACGCTGTAGCAGCAATTTCTTGGCAAGAAGTCATGAACAGATCTTCACTCTAATGAATTGGATTGCCTCCTGCAAACTCCCCTCCCGCTTCACTCCTCTTTATTCCCTATGGGAGGGGCCATTCACCATCTACCTGTGCCTTTACTCCTGAGTCGGCCCTTGTTCCTTAATTGTTCCCTTCTCCTAGCAGTTCTGTGCATACCCACATCATGAACAGGCTCCAGTTGTTCTTCTGCCCATTAATATCCGACTCAGAAGGCAGCTGATAACTGTCCGATGGCCCTGGCCTCATCTCTGCCTCCAACACAGTCCTCATCAGAGCCTTCCTCAGACTCCAAGTTCCTCCCCAACCTCCTCACTGTCTGAGTTTGCCATCAGCTCCACTGGCTGCTGGTGGCCACAACAGGTGGTTAAATATCCACCATCACTTCTGCCAACAATAAAGTAGAAATATCATCAAATAGAAAGAAACAATTAAGCAGTCCCTTTTAAAGTGTTATATTTCACATGGAATTCCTATTTCAAAAGCTCAATAGTACTTTAATCTTCAAAATAAAAATAAAAGTAGGTGTGTGTGTGTGTGTGTGTGTGTGTGTGTGTGTGTGTGTATATATATATATATATATATATATATATATATATATATATATATATATATATATATATATATATATATATATATATATATATATATATATATATATATATATATATATATATGATGTCCCAGTTTGCATACATCTCAAGTCATGTGGGATGATGTGCTATAATTCTGAAGAGGAAAGGAAAAATGAGCAGACGGGTCAAAGCAACCGTTCTCTTTGGCAAGAAAAATATTTGAACAACAACCCAACCCCAACTTTGTTCCACCTATCTGTGCTAATATCTGCATACAACATCCAGGTTATCCCTCAGACAATAATCAGAACAGGTTTAATTCTAACTTTTCTAAGGGCTTGGTATTTTAACTTTAGAACTGCATTAATTCTGGAGGGGAGGGGAGGGAAAAGTATACAGAAAGGTTATCTCCATGGTGATTGTTTTCCTATATTCAGATTACAGCTTTAACATATAAGGATCCTATAAGGAAAGATGGTAGATCAATAGAAAAACAAATGTAATCATTTCCACTCCCACCCCCAACATGAATTATAAAATCAAGCACATGCAGATTTAAATAAATACAGGGTTGAAAAGAATACATTATATATTTTAGGTAGAGACAAACATTTATATATAGAGAATATATTTCAACTTTTTTTTCCAATTCTCCTCTTAACTCTAATATGTCTTAGAAAAAGAATCTGCAAGCTTTCCAGATACTGTTTAGATGTTCCTTGTAAAATCAAATGAAGAAAGACTCCAACTAAAACACTTATGAGATTTGTGAATGCCTTAGGTGGGGTTCAGGCCCTGCCCATTAGACTGTCATTAGCTCCAAGGTTATGCATGATTTTCATAACAAATTGTGATGGTTTTTATTACATTTTTATATGTCAGAGTTTTTAATCACATGTTCTGTTAGCTACTTTTAAGGTCATCTGGATAAAGAAATGAGAGATTGTTTAAATATACCAACAAATGTGGACTCTGGGTAGAAATGGCATTTGGCACATAGAAAATTGTCATATATCAATAACCTAGTAGTAAGAAAATTAGAACCAGTTTGGTGTATTGATTAAGGTAGCAAGCTCAAACCCAGGAGACAATGCACAAAGTCAGGAGGGTGATCTTGGGCCAGTCACTCCTCTCAGTCCCGGGAAGATGGTAAGGGCAAATCACTTCTGCATTATTATCAAGGAAACCACAGGGACTTGTCCAAGTAGTCACCAGAAATCAACACTGACAAGAAGAAGGGAGAAGGAAGATAGATAGATAGATAGATAGATAGATAGATAGATAGATAGATAGATAGATAGATAGATAGATAGATAGATAGATAGATAGATAGATAGATAGATAGATAGATAGATAGATAGATGATAGGTAGGGAGGGAGGGAGGGAGGGAGGGGAGAGGGAGAGGGAGGGAGGGAGGGAGAGAGGGAGAGGGATGGATGGAGGGAGGGAGGGAGGGAGGGAGAGAGAGAGAGAGAGAGAGAGAGAGAGAGAGAGAGAGAGAGAGAGAGAGAGAGAGAGAAATAATATTTTTTGAACAGGAACAAGAAAAATAATTGTTTGTCTTGGGTAATCTTATTCCAAATTTCACCATAGTCACGTTAGCTTTTGGTGTAACATAGGCCACATTTTTATAGCTCTAAAATGTTGATCATCTGAGCAGAAGAAACTAAAGTTATTTTTATTAGACGACATGTTAAGAGGAAAATGAATAGGTTAATAATGTTTAATTGTATAATATACTATAATCTTAAGATTAGAGAATTAATATTAATGTGAGTGATGTTGTAAATGCTGAAAGCTGATGCACAGGGATATTCGTACTCAGACAACACACTGTTTAAGGAAAGATGAAATGTTTATATGTTAAAAAAACTTTTTATTAAAAAAACAGAAACTAAAGCTAAGGAACATTGGGACAATGATGGATTTGGTTCCCCATGGAATGACACCCAAAAAGTATGTTTGTCAAATGACTAACATTTTTCAGAATCAATTAATTACAATCCTTTTACTGATTATTCAATCAATTGAACACTTTATGCCTTCAATAAAAAATGATCTTTCTAGCTGCTATGTTTCATCCATAGATCAAGGATTCCCCCCCTCCCCCAATGGCAGCAGAAGAAAAGCACATTATTCTATGTAGCATTTCTCGGGTCTAGAAATGGTTTTTCTGGAAATTATAAAAGAATCTAAAGCAGTCTTATGGCTTAGTGCAATGTGTGAAAAAGAAGTGTGTGTGACTTTCTGAAGTCCTGAGGACAAATATTTATACTTTATTTTCATTCTGTTGTTTTGTTGCAATGTTTGCGGTGTTACGCTGTGAAGAAATCCTAAATTCTGAATTGTTATATTCCTAACCTTGTCCCTAACCTTCATTCTTAATGTAACTGTTAGAGAGTGTTTAAAAAAATAAACACTTGCTTCCACTTCTCCCTCTATAACTTTTTGCTGTACAAATGTTTTGGAAAATAACTGAATTTTGACCATTGGTCAAAACCCAACTCTTGCTGAACTGGCTTAAAAATAAAAACTTTAGGCACAATCAATTTATACCAGGGGTGTCAATCTCAATTTCATTGAGGGCCGCATCAGGGTTGTGTTTGACCTTGAAAGGCCAAGGTATGTGTGTGGGGTGTGGGGTGAATGGTTGGAGGGGCATGGTCATTGAGGGTGTGGTCTGGTGGGCATGGCCAGGGTGGGTGTGGCCAAGGTGGGCATTTGACACAGGCTCAAGATGCATTTTTTCCCCATTCTCTTCTTTCTTTCCAAACTTCTTTACTATATCCTATCTCTTCTACCAGATATTACTGGCAAACATTTATTACTTATTCTTCATAGTCCACTAAAATTTCAAAATTTATACCCCATTGTTTAATAGTAAATTGCTTTTCCAGGCAGAAAAGCTATTTATACTATTGTATTTTTATTATTCAACTATTAATAAAAATACAATAGCATAGATAACATGATAATACAACATCTAACAGCAGAGGTAAATTTCCAGGGTAGTAAATAGAAATGCCTGTCAATTATAGATTGTAGATTAAATGTACCTACAGTATGTAAAATCTGGCATTAAACTGTAGTATTAATGTCAGATGTTGCTTGTTTTCTATCCAGTTCAGGAACTTACTTGAGGTCACATAATTGTAATCAAGTCCAATCCAGTCCTCCTGCAGCACTCTGCCGGCCCAAAATGGACCACGTAGAGGCTTTGGGGTGGGGGATATGCTGCAGGAGGCCATGAAGGCCAAAAACGGGCCAGTCCTTTGATATTTCCAGGCCAGTCTCCTGGGCCAGATTTAAGCACTCCACAGGCCACATCCAGCCTGCAGGCCTTGAATTTTACACTCCTGATCTATACAATCATTAACTTTCCAAATTGTGTATCTAGTCTACTGTGCATCTCACAGCAGCTTAATCTTTTATTAGCTGACCAATCCATACAATTTCTGGGCAATTTTGAGAATGTAAGCCTACCAAGGCTTGAGAAACAAGGGAAAAGAAAGTAGGCCCCTGTCCAAATGTGTATCTATGAATATATATTTCCTGGGGAGGAAATGCTAGTAGTTCCATCTTCCCTCTTAAAATCCACCTATCTTCCATTATTACAGCAACTGTATTGGGCAAAAGCAAGAAGAACAGCACAGAGCCTTTGAAAACTAGTTCAATGTTGTAAAGTTTCATGTTTGAAAAACAATAGGGATTCATAAGTGTGGAAGAATGCTTTGCCACATTACTGAGGTGATAGATGAACCGCAAAAGGAAAGAAAGGTGAGGATCTGTAAATTGGAGAGAAAGTTCCAAATCCTCATCCCCCCCCCCCAAAAAAAAGCTCTTGCAAATGATGCCACAAATGAGAGTATTTGGAAGATATACTGGACTCAGTTAGATTCATCAAGAAGACATGGTAAGGAATCCTTTTTTGTGGATTATGAAATCATAGAAATGAGAGTTTCGTGATACAACCCCTCCTGAAACTATACCAATTGAATTGTTTTGATCTGCCTTCACCCGGAACTGTTTTTCTTTCCTAAGTGATGCTGATCTTATTACTGAAAAATGGCATTGGTTGCTGTTATTGTATTGCTGGCAGTGAAATTATTACTATTGCTCTGCACTGTATCAGGCTAGCATTTCGTTTTGAACGTATTTATGCCTTTAATTGTGTAAATAACCTTGCAGGTAGTTTTTGCCCAGAAACACAATATGCAATTATTGCTACCTAAAATGGAGAGACATTGAGCAATTTTACCAGTGGGAGAGGGTACTCTCAGGAGTTAGAAAACTGAAAAATAGAAAACAACAGTTTACAATAAAAGGCAGTTAAGCCACCATTTAACTATTATTGGTAAATAATAACTGTTATGATAGTAAATCCATGTGTTTATTGGGTGTGTATCCCCTCCTGAACTATAAATATTTCCACCATGCAATAAGGAAGTGACACTTAGTGGAAGAAATTCTTCAAATTATGATTTGTTTCCAGGATGCTCTTGTAGGATATATGCGAAGAAAAACGAAGTGCCAAGACAACAATCTATAAATAATTCCCCATAGATTCTTATTTTAAGGGTCATATTTCTTAGACTTGACATTTCTTTCCTCACCTGTTTTCTATAGGCAGTGGTTCTAAATTTCCTAAAGCTCTAGGGAGTAAAGTAGAGGATATTCAAAACATTGAACGTTTAAACAGGCAAACAACAAAATCGCTTTCCTATATAGTTTTGATAAGGTTTCTTTTTAAAAACAGTTCTAACGCAGACAAGGACTTTCCACAAAAAGAGGTTCTAAATTTTAATTTACCGTTTTTATTTGAAAGGCTCTCTAAATTCTTGGAAGATGAATTTAAGGGGGTGGGGTGGGAAATACTTTCAGAAACGTTTAGCTTTTTGCCATTTCTAAGGAAGTAACCACTGTTAAAAACAAAAGACTTGAGATTTTATTTTTCACCACGGAAGAAAAAAAGAAAGAACCAGAATAGTTAAATGAAATAAGCTACATGGAATGGAGGAGGAAGAATTTCAATTTAGGAAAAGAACTTCTGTTAGAAAAAGAAATTGAAACTTTGTTGGCTGGGTAGGTTGTTGTTGTTTTTTACTTTGTTTTCTGGTTTGGATTGGACAATAAGAAACACAGCCAATAAACAGTATCTATAATAACAGAAAGTGTGGCTAGGGGTCGAGGGGAAGTGCCACAAAGGGGAAAATATAGTACCAAAGGAAATACTTTTACCCCCATTGCGAGACAAGCTCCCTTTGCCTTCAGACAAGTGATTACCTTCCCATTACTCAAAATGTGCAACTACTAAACCTGAAATGCCACAAAATAAGCAAGAGAAAGAGAGAGAGACACACAGAGAGAGCGAAAGCATCACTAGCAAATTGGAATCCAAGGCCTTTTGTGCTTGTTAAATGGTGGAATGATTATAAGTAGAAAAAGTGATGTGCATTAGTTCGGAGTGAATGTACAAGAAATGACAAGCGTGTAACTTAATGATTACTCCACCATGCTCAGAACGGCCCCCGAATCTTGCGCGGAGCAGTTCATCCCTTCAGCAAAGAAAAGGGCAAACCTTCCACTGCTATTCATGGCCATTCCTCACAGGTCACCTGGAAGTAACACCAAAGCAATAAATGTTGGGATTTTTTTTTAAAGGAAGTCTGCTGCTTAAGCTTGTGCAGGGAAGTACTCAAGGTACGACCACAATTGAGCCTAAAATTTAGTTGTTAAGTGAATGTTGCCTGATCTCATGACCTTTCTTGCCAAGTGAGTCCTTGCTGCCGTTGAGCTGGTAACATGGTTGTTAAGGGAATGTGTCTTCCCCATCGACTTGGCTTGTCAGAAAGTCATAAAAGGTGATCACATGACCAATGATGGGATTCAAAAAAATTTACCGGTTCTTGGTGGGCATCAGGGACGTGCAGTCACTAGAGGCAGGGGAGGCATTGCCTCGCCAGTCATGAGGAAAAGGAAAGAATTTTAAAGAATTTTTTAAAAATAATTAAAGCCAAGGTAGTTGCTGCCAGATTCCAAGTCACAGTGACTTGGAGTCTGCTTAGTGTTAACTATAGGAGGAGGCGAGAGAACTATGGGCCTCCTTTGCATAAGGAATTTTTCGCTTTTTAAGAGTTAAGCAAGGGTTAAAAAGCGAAAAGTTTTGTATGCAAAGGAAGCACTTGATTCTCCCGCCTCCTGATCTGGGAGCAGCGAATCATGCCTTGCAGCTGAGCGACTGCACAATCTAGCAGCAGGAGCCTTGCTTGTAAAACGCGCCTGTGTTGGAAAACGTCATGCTCCGAGCAAGTTCAACTCTCCACTTTGCATCGCGGGATCCGCCAAGAGCAGAACCATCAGAAGACTTAGAGGTCTCTTATTTCAAAAACTCTCCCTTAAGAATGATTAAGACAGTATTGTTATTATCATCCCTGACATGGGAAATTAAAGCAATCTGCATATGGAAGCCACTTGGGAATTTATGGCCAACAAACATGGTAAGCAAATATGGGGTTACTGAGAAGTAAAGCCCACAGACTTAACTGCTGGGCTGGCTGCAGGCTGGGGCAGTGGGCAGGCGGCGGGGGGGCACTTTGCATCGCGGGAGCCATCAAGCCCCTTTGTTGCCGGGTCTGCAGCAAAGGCGCTTGGCGGCTCCCGCCGAAGCTCCAGTGCTGGCAGACATAGGGCAGTAGACATATAGTAGCTTTTGCCCGCTTGCCTCACTAGCCATAAAGCTCACCGCACGTCACTGGTGGGCATAGTATAGCTTGGTGGGTATAGCAGGGAAAGGATACTGTAAAATCTCCATTCCCTCCCCACTCCAGGGGAAGGTTACTGCAAAATCTCCATTCCCTTCTGATCAGCTGGGACTTGGGAGGGAGAGAATAGATGAGGGTGGGGCCAGTCAAAGGTGGTATTTACTGGTTCTCCGAATTACTCAGAACCTGCTGAATACCACCTCTGCACATGACCCCTGGACACTGCAAACATAATAAATATGAACCAGGTGCCAAGCATTGTAATTTTGATCACATGACCATGGGGATGCTTCAACTATCGTATATGTGAAAAACAGTCATAAATCACTTTTTTCAATGGCATCGAATGGTCACTAACTGAACTGTTGTAAGTTGAGGATTACCTGTATAAGTTAACGTGTCAGGAGATAGTACAGGTTTCTCCCTTCTGTTCCCCATGCTTGCAAACCACTGTATTTGTTAGCCGCAACTGGACAGAGCCTTGCTTTAAATGAAACAATACACTCGATGTTTAATCTCACGGGTAGCGAGGTATCAGAAATGCTGTAGATCATATTTTTATGATTTATTGGCTAGAGCCTTTCCCTAGTGGAACAATTCTACCCACCTCTCTCCTTCTCCCCTTTCCACATTACAGGAACATGGTGCAATTTTAAAACAATAATGTGAATCCAAGCTTCTCCAATAAATTAACAGAGGCCTTTAAAAGAGCTGGGGGCGGGGGAGATAAGGGAATGCCCAAAAGGTTTGTAATGACAATGGTTTTGCATATATATATATATACATACATACATACATACATACATACATATGCACATATATGTCTGTCTGTCTGTCTGTCTGTCTATGTTGCATTTGTGCTGATAAATAAATAAAGGGAGACTAGTATAGATCTATTTCAAGCTATTTAGCTCTCATCAGCTAGCCATACCTTTACTGGGATTTGAACAGTAAAAATAATGCAACAGTAAAAATAATGGCTTTCTGTCTGGATGGCCTCTTGTGATGAGCCGATAGATAAAGGAAGCAATATGCTTCCTCCCATATTTGGGCATACCAGGGGTTGTGACATTGTGTGTGTGTGTGTGTGTGTGTGTGTGTGTGTGTGTGTGTATTGATGGATGGATGGATAGATAGATATAGATATAGATATAGATAGATATAGATATAGATATAGATATAGATATAGATATAGATATAGATATAGATATAGATATAGATATAGATATAGATATAGATATAGATATAGATATAGATATGCATATAGATATATAGCTATGTAGATATATGTATGCATATCTATACATACATACATACATATAGATAGATATAGATATATAGATATAGATAAGATGTAGATGTAGATATAGATATATAGATATAGAAATAGATATAGAAATAGAAATAGATATAGATATATAGATATACATACATACATACATACATGCTTATATATATATATATATATATATATATATATATATATATATATATATATATATATATATATATATATATATATATATATATATATATATATATAAAACACAATATTTAGTAGGCTGTTTGATTATTTCATCTGTTCATTCGCCTTTTCCACTTCCCACTTGGAAAATAAGACAGGAAACCCTGCAATACTTTTAAAGAGAAAGGTCTAGTCTGTTGATCAGACTCATAAAACTTCTGCGTTAAGTGGGTATGTAATTTACTCATCTGCATTTCAAAGTTGCACATTGTTAAAACTTCACCATGTGGATTTCAGCATATGGAATCTGCACTGCTGGGAACGAAGGATTATATATTGCTAATTCTTCAATAATACCAAACTGTATTATTTATGGAACAGCAAAACATCTGCAATTGGAAGCAAAGTAAAGTGTGCTAGAAATCCTTTGTGCCCCTATTGCAAGATTTGGCTAAATAATCTTCTTCCACCATTTCTCTCTTGACCGATCAGTGTTTTATGTAAGGAGCAGCTGGATTATAAAACATTATTATTCCTGATGATGCCAGGAGGTGGCACACCACGAACTCCAGAGCAAAATCTATGCAGGGGCAATGGTTAGTTCTACAGAATTTTCTTTTTCTTTTTTTTTTGACTTGAAAATTCAACTCCCACTTCAAAAGTTTCAGAAGATGCTGAGATAATAGCATGATGATGTTTCCTCAAACTTGGTGAGCTGGGTTGATCCCAAATTCATATTATATATTTTGTGAATAAGAAAAGGAGAAATTTAATCTTTAGTGACATCCTGTCTAATTTTTCATGAATCACAACCATTGTATGAATCTTCAGGGACCTCCCAATAACAACTATCACTTTCAGGTGGAATGGGATTGATCAGTGCTGGGTAGAACAATCTACTTCTGCTGCAGTGGTGGTTTTCAAAATTTTTTAGAACTTCTTCTGTGGGTGTGGCTTGCTTTGTGGGAGTGGCTTGCCAGCCATGTGACTGAGTGGGAGTTGCTTGCCAGCCATATGACTGGGTGGGTGTGACCAACTTGTAAAATGTTGTGAAACTCACTTAACAACGCTTTTGCTTAGCAACCAAAATGTTGGCTCAGAAACTCTGGCATTTGAAGCACGCAAGTCTTAAAGCTGTCAAATTACAAGACCCTTGCACCCCTAACCCTTTAGGAAAAAAACCCCAGGGGTGTTCAAACTTGACAGCTTTAAGACTTGTGGACTTCAACTCCCAGAATTCCTCCTCTCGCTCTTCATCTTGATTATGTGCGGATGGGCAGGGGGAGGGAGCTGGTACCAGTTCTAAACGGCACAATAGATTTGTGGAATCTCTTCTACAGAAGAGGTTAGAACTGGCAAGAACCCACCCCTGTTCTGCTGGGAATTGACCATTTCTCTCTCTACTAAAAGCGTATATATTACTGATATAAAATACTCCTTCAAATCCTGTTGGGCTACACGGGCTTCCCCACTTTTACTGACCCCAATTTTGTTATACAAAAC
Organism: Thamnophis sirtalis; assembly: GCF_051295495.1. Taxonomy (NCBI): domain Eukaryota; kingdom Metazoa; phylum Chordata; class Lepidosauria; order Squamata; family Natricidae; genus Thamnophis; species Thamnophis sirtalis. The sequence continues at coordinate 28,056,527 of NW_028261381.1, read as the reverse complement.
ATGGCCCCCATATTTTCATTTGTTGCTCGTTTGTTTATCTTTTACTGTTGAATGAACTCCTATAATTGTCTGGCCTCCAGAAAAGGTCACTACTCTGTTATAATATCTGCACTGCAATACGATAAAGACAAGGGAAGGAGAATTTAGTGACAGACTCATACCATTGCACAAATAAAAATGCCCAGCTTAAGGGCTGTAAAGAAAATAATGTGATTATAATCTTGATTGAGTCCCTCCAGTTTATTCATTAGAATCTATTTTTAGGGGTGCATAATTTGTGACTAGAACAGTGCTCATTAAGAATACTACTGCCTGATCCAAAAGGACAAGTAAAGAATTTACCTGCTGTAATGAGAAGCCTGCCGGTTTGGCCTTTCTACTTTTTCTCTTTTTTCTTTTTAGAGCCGAGGTGGCGCAGTGGTTAAATGCAGCACTGCATTTAACTTTAGCTGACAGCAGTTCTGCAGTTCGGCTGTTCAAATCTCACCGGCTCAGGGTTGACTCAACCTTCCATCCTTCTGAGGTGGGTAAAATGAGGACCCGGATTGTTGTTGGGGGCAATATGCTGACTCTGTAAACTGCTTAGAGAGGGCTGAAAGCCCTATGAAGCGGTATATAAGTCTAACTGCTATTGCTATTGCTATTTTATGGAAAAAAGAGAAAGGAAGATAGAAAGGAAGGAAGGAAGGAAGGAAAGAAAGGGAAGAGGAAAAAAGAGTCAAAGAGGGAAGGAAGAAAGAAAGGAAAGGAAAGAAAGGAAAAAAGGAAGAAAGAAAAGAAAGGAAGAAAGGAAGGAAGACAGAAAGAAAGGAAGGAGAAAAAAGAGGAAAGGAGGAAAGGAAGAAAGAAAAGAAGAAGAAAAAAGAAAGGAAAGAAGGAAGGAAGACAGAAAAAGGGAAGGAGAGAGAGAGAGGGAGAGAGAGAGAGGGAGAGAGAGAGAGAGAGAGATCTGGCTCAAGAATGCCAGTGTAACTGCACTGGCTGCTCTGAAGGATGATCTCTGACAGGACCAAAATATAGCAAGACCTCTTTGGTCTTGTTAGGTCTCTCAGTGTTTGGTGCCACTGAATATGGTATCTCTCTGGCCCATGTGCAGCAACTGGGAGCATCATTTTCTAATAGTTACACTCCTACCTGACTGGACAGGGTGTACTCAGTAATAACACAGGAAAACAGTCACTTGAGTCCTTGGGTTCCCCAGGGTGGGTTTTCTCAAGGCTTGAAGCTGTGTGATGCTTGTTATCTAATAGCACTTCAGAGTGAGGTAGTATTACCAGTAATATGCTGAAAACACCCAATTGCCATTCTGCCAGAGACTTCATAGGAGTCCTGAACTTGTGAACTTGTACTTAAGAGCCTGAAAAACTGGATGGGATGAAATAAACGTAAATGAAATCCTACCAAAATGAAATTGTCAATTAACAGCCATGTAATCCAATATCATCAATCAAAGTCCTGGTATTGGTATTTTACGCAACATAATCTTGGAGCATATCAGACAATCCTGAACATGGCCTAGATATCAAGAGAGCAGTCTATTGAACCCCACCCCCTTCCATGAGATTGATCCAACATGGATTAAAAAATAGGATTTACCAGTGGCGACCTCCGTTCTTCAGAATATTCTTCTCCAGAGACAGCCAGAATCATTAAATAGTTACGCTTAGGTTTCACAAGTTAAACTTATTCCAGGTTGACTCAGCCTTCTAGCCTTCCAAGGTCGGTAAAATGAGGATACCAGATTGTTGGGGGAAATAGGTTGACTCTGTAAACCACTTAGAGTGGGCGGAAAAGCACTGTGAAGCGGTATATACAAGTCTAAGTGCTGTTGCTATTCTGTTTGAACCAATGGTGGGTTCCTACCGGTTCAGCCGTACCAGTAGTGGATTGGCGGCCAGGGTCGCTGGAACCGGCAGTGACCCAGGCCTGCCACACCCCAGAACTGGTTCTTTGGGTGGTGCCGTAGGCACCGCCATCTTGTTTTCCGCTTCCGCACATGCGCAGAATTTTTATTGCACTGCGCATGTGCGCACAACACACATCAGGCACGTGCATGCTCAGCGCCCCCATGAGTGAACCAGCAGTAGTGCCTGCCGGAACTGACCCCTGGTTTGAACACGATTTTTACCAAATGAAGGCGAACATACATGTCTCAGTATAATATTGCAGGATTCAATCTGGATCAATCTCCAGGACCAGACTCTTCAGACTCGTGCTGGAGCCTATCCTCAAGGAACTTTTCTTTAACAGGGCTCTAGCATGAGTCCAAAAGCTCGGAAGACTGGGATCTCTGGCCCAAGTGACCAACCCAGATTTGATCCTGCATGATATTTACCTTCACTTGTTCTTAAGCATTTTGCTTATGTGTTTTCATGTTATGTTTTTTTCATATTGAAAATTTCATATTGAAAATTTCATATTGAAAATTTTCATATTGAATTTTCATATTTTTGTTGCCAATCTGTCAGGACTGGGTGAAATAAATATAGGAAATAAATAAATAAATAAATATTTAATAAGCTGTTCTGACCCCCTCCTCCATCCATTAACGAAAGCCGAGGCAAGCTTAACTGGAATGTACTTTAATAGCAAGAAACCAAAACCTCGGTGGCTGAAAGCCAAGCATAACAAACAGATAAGGACCTTCGCAGCAATTCAGACAAACCTTGGCAGCAATCCAGTCTGTCAAGTTAGTTACAATAGTTCTCTTTAGTCAATGCGTTGACTTCTGCAAGAGGGGCGTGTGCACAACAGTCTTTTTATAGTCTGGAGAGGACCACCAGCTGAGTGCAATTACCTCCTGTACTTGCGTAACTGTTCCTGACACCTATTAGCTCTTCGATTCCGGGCATCCAGGAACAACTCACTTCTGGCTTCTGGATCACTCTCCCTTGTCTCCTCCCCACTGGTCCAAGGCTCAGGCGCCACCTGGTGGCCAACCATTCTCTCTGCGCCCTGCTCAGAGTCGGAACCCATTCCAGGGTCCTCCACATCCTCCAGAGCCGACTCATAGGGCCCCTCGCTGTTGGAGTCTGGTGGCAACTCCAACGGCTCCTGCTGGGCCACAACAGTAAGCATTCTATCAAAATACAAAAAACTCTATTTACAATGGCTTCTTACCATTGATATGCTTCAGTCCATTTTCCCTGTCAAAAACAATTATCTCAGTCTCTGGTAAATTAATTTTCAGATCCATATTCCTTGTTGCATTTATTAATTAATTAATTAAATTTACATGCATGAATCATACAGCTGCTATAAGCCAGAAACAAATTTATACATAAGCCACATAGTAGAAACATGTTTTCTGATCACAACATGAAAACATTCATGTTGTATTAGAGGGAAAAAAACCATATTTTTCAGCAGATTCTAAGAACTAAAAAAGACCCCTCACCGTTCTTATTTATTAGGTCTCTGAATGGCCAAATCATTTTTTTATATCTCTCACCTATCACGTAATATATACTTTTTCCCTTTGATCATATCCATGCAGAATGTTGTACAATTTCAAATTCTGCCCGAATTCTCTCATTATTGCTATTCTCTGGAGTGTAACATGCAACCGTCAACAGCCTGTGAATGCCTATTTTCATATGCATCTACAATCATCTAGCTTCATATCCTTCATATTTTCTGACACGATTTCTGTTATTTCACTCAGAATGAAACCTAAGCCTTTATATATAATAAGCAACCCTATCCCACAAAACCACTTTTATTTGTGTCTATTAACACCCACCCCTTTCTCTTAGTTACACAGATAGAACAACACATAACCTCCAAAAACCAATTGTCAAAAGATGTTGTTCCTAAACTACATAACTTTATACATCAGATATATGTAGTACACACACTTGCTCATATGCCACCGCCTAGTCAAGGCATATGGAAGATTTTCATAAGATATGAAAGATATGAAAACCAACAGTGGTAACAAGGATTAGTGTCCTACCCTAAAAGTTAGATCTTTTGTCTTTCTTCAGGCATTTGGGAACATTGCATGCCAACTGAAGGATACTGATGCACTTTATATCTTCATTTATTTCTTAATGATCACGTTTCAGTTTTGAGAGCCATCCTCTAGTTGGCACAGAATGCTGAATGTTGTCTTGACTCAAAAGTAGTTGCACCCTCACCATGCAATATTCGCTGTGACAGTGGTGGGAATTCAGCCGGTTCAGGCAAACCAGTTGTTAAATTACCCACCCCTTGCTATCAAAGTGGATCCTGGGGGCTGCGCTGCAATGAAGAAATGGGCAACGGAGCGGCGGGCGTTAGGGAAAGAGTAGGCCGCTTTCCCTCCTTCTCCCTGCTCCTCCTCCTTTCCCCATGCTGGCTACTCCATTGCGCGTTTCTCCATTGCAGCACAGCGCAGTGCCCAGGATCCACTTTGATAGCGGAGGGAGGGGGATAATATAACAACCGGTTCACTCAGGTCAGGTTGGTCATTACGGGAGGATCGTCCTGCATGTATGGTAAAGTTGGAGGATGGGGATGGGCCACGCCTCCCACGACAGCCAACCTAACCCTGGGCAAACCGGTTGTTAAATTATTTGAATCCCACCACTGTCTGGTTTGTCATTTTGAGTCTCACATTGTCGCTAAGCATGCTTGTTCTGTAGCACCTACACTCTGGTTGCATTCCACCTAGCAAGGCTTGTGATCTTTCCTTTTTTCGACATACTTGAACCAGGGGAACCGCTGGAAGGGTTGGGGGGGGGGGCCTATGAGCTGATACAATTCTGCAGAAAAATAATTGCTTTACCTGATGGAATCCTGAGTGGAAGTATTTGGCCCTTTTTATTATTACTGAAGTATGGTTTAATGTAGAACAGATCCTATTAATAAAAGCAACTGTCTCTCTCTCTGTGTCTTTTTTAAGAGGGAAGAGCTGACAGTTGGAAAAAGGTGTCTATTAGGAGGTCTATCACGCAGGTAATACCTTGTATATCTAGACTGATCACTCATTTATAGTTAAAACAAGAGGTGCTAAGGGTGTAGTGAATCATAGTCTAATGATTAGTGATAAAAATCACCTAGGTAATGAAACCTGTATTAAGAAACAGATTTTTAGGCAAAAATGATTATTGTGTGAGATTGATTAAAAAGATGATTGTAGAACAGGGTAACCTTTCATATAATTGAGGCTTGAAATTGTTTAAGCCCGTTTGTCATAATGATGTGATGATACAGAATTGTAAAAAGATTGATCAGTAATAAAAAGTTATTTATTGTTTTCCGTAACTTGAGGCATTATCAAATCTCTAAAATATGATTATAACATCTCTTGTTAAAGATAGAAAGGGAAAAAAATAAAAGTTAAAGATAGAATAGTTACATTTCTAATTTGGAATTAGAACAAATGTAACACCATGTTTATATTTTATTTAGCATTTGGGGAAAACTTGTGAAAACAATTGAATCTGAAAAAGTTGAGATCCATAAATGTTTTGTCCTCAGGATTTTAAATTTATTCTCAAAAATATGAGTACTTTCAAAACAAAACTACCAGACCATTCATAATGAATTTGTATAGCTATGAAAAGCATTTTTTTGCTACCCAATACATTTTTTAAAGGAAAAAAAGCTTTTCACTAGATAGAAGTAACCTTTTTGTTCTAGCAATGTTTGAAAAAAATGTAGACCATTATCCACTGTAATTCTTGAATCCAGCACAATTTTGGTAACTTATTGGTTGTTAGATGCACTCCAAAGTCCATTGCACTGGTAGAAACAAGAGGGCATACTCAATCTGTCAAGGCATTGAATGTGTCTCAAGATCTTCCTATTCGTCATAAAACAGAGAACTTTCTTTGTGCTTTTTTAACTTAGAAGATAAAAAGCTCTTCTTAATACAGTTCTGTCAGCACAGTTTTCTGAAGCACAAGTGTCTTTTGGCCTGCAGAAAAGCTTCTTCCTTCAGTTCTCTATAGCCTTTTCAGAATATGGCAGCTATGCTATTATAAGAAAAGCAATGGTGAAATTCAATTTTTTTTACTACTGGTTCTGTGGGCATGGCTTGGTGGGCTTGGCAGGGGAAGGATACTGCAAAATCCCCATTTCCTCCCCGCTCCTGGGGGAAGGGTATTGCAAAATCTCCATTCCCACCCCAATCTGGGGTCAACCAGAGCTGGTATTTGCCAGTTCTCCGAACTACTCAAAATTTATGCTACCAGTTCTCCAGAACCTGTCAGCACCTGCTGAATTTCACCCCTGAAGAAAAGTATTAAGAATGCCAAACCCACCAAGATCTTTCAACAGAAGAATACCTTTAAGGATTATTTCAGCTTAAAAAATGAAACCAGATACCTCAGCATCCTTTCTCTCTTCCTTCATGGCAGGGGTATCAAACTCAAGGGGTCAATTGCTTAGATCTGGCCCACGGGGCTGCCCTGGAAACAGTGAAGGACCAGCCCACGGTGCCTCTGCCAGCAAAAACGGAGCTCAGGAGGGCCGCAAGCTCTACTTTCACTGGCAGAGGGCTTCAAGAGGCCATCGTTTTGTGTTCTCCCTGGTCTCGCCTTCCTCCGCTGAAGACAATGATCACCACAGGCGCCTCTGACATGAGTTATGACAAGCTGGCCATGCCCACCCTGGCCACACCCACCTTTCCCCTACAGTCAAACACAACCCTGATGCAGCCCTGAGTGAAATCGAGTTTGACACCCCTGCTTTAGGGCCTATCTTTGAAATTCCTCCTTCTGGCATTAGCTTAACTTTCATATTGAGTACTGTTTTCATCGTTTGGTTGACTAATTGTTGGATTTATATGTTACTCCGGTTTCTCTCCTCCCGTGCTCCACCTCTTTTTGTCAAAAGGATGGCTCCCTATATATACACCACCTCTTAAAAGTCTGTGTCCATTTAAAGGATCGGTAGCTTCTTCCTTCTCATTTCTCAACTCTTGCAACAGCTGCACTCATAGGCATCCATTTTTCTATAACAACAACAATGTAACTGGATCTGACAGGGCCTTACAATATGATTCACATGAAAGACAGTTATGCATTTTTAACTGTGTTTGATTCATATCATTGGAAAGCAGAATATGCAGTAAAGTCCTTAGGATTGGTTAATGTTCCAATAAGCTCCCAAAATTTTATGAACCATGCTCTTTGGATACATTTTTATTGTGCAGTTAGACAATCTGTTGATTTATTGTGAGGACTCAGCTGTCCACATTGATCAAATTTGATCAATTCCACAATATCTTTGCGACTGTAGCCTCTGTGCTACTCTAGAGAAATGGGCCTTTGATCCACCCGTGTTAGTTTACTTGGAGAACTGTACATATTTGAAAATAAAGGAACACCTCCTTTTAGGGTAACCCCTCTGTACTATGCTGGAGATACAGCATGTTCTGACATTATTACCATAAATGTACGCCTAATTTTCCTGCATGACCACACTGCAGATTCATCTTGGATTCCAATACTCAAACAGCCATTCTTCACCTCGTTCAGGCATTCTCTTTTCAGCCCATCCTCCATCCTCCAGTTGCATTATAGGCCTCTGTTTTCTCCTGGAGAACTTTACTTCTACAATCACTCCTGAGTTGAAGGCAACCTCCTCTGCCTATTTCATTCCAACTCTTTCTGGCTGAAAGAAACTCTGATGTTTTTAATTGGTGGAAGAAATGTCCATCTGGGTTCAGTTCCAAGTGGGGAGAAAGACACTGGAAACAATGGTGGCTGTTTGGGAAAGATGGTTTTAATGGTGGGCGGGACCACATGGTTTGGGGGGGGAAAAAGCACATGGAGTGGAGAGAAAGAGAGAAATTTATACCCTCTGTTGGGATTTGAATTTGAGCTTGTATTCTGATTGGCTGTCAGACTCCCATGGGGCCATGCAGGAGTAACTTTGTAGGTTGTGTTTTTGAGTCCTAAGCTTGGTTGAGCCTTGCTGGGTGATGTTGTAGTGAAAGGGCTTTGGGATTCCTATTATGGCTCTGCCTGAAAGAGGTAGATCTTTGTTATGTATAATAGACTGGCCCAGGCCCTAATGGGCCATTGACAAAGGGGGCGGGGGGAGGGATGAGTTTCTGCCTCCCTTTTAAGGGAAATATTCTGTCCTCTTAATATTTCCAAAAATATTTCATTTTCCTAGGAGAGGGATAGGTGCTAACTTCCTACATAAACAAAGGACTCTGCCCAACCAGGAGCCTTTTGAGCAACAGTACTCTCTCCTCAAAGGCATGGAATATCATATAAATGTCCAAACTGACCTCAAAACAGTGGAATGTTTATAAACATTTTACACCTTCGAAGAGAAAGGTCAAGGTGGCAACCAGCAGGTTCCTAGACTAGAGAGAGTCATTAAGTAAAGAAAGTTCAGCTGCCTCTCAAAGCTATCAAGAGGGCAGCCAAATAGCCAATGAAATGTTTCAACCAAACAATCAAACTCAGAGAACACCAAGGACTCCATCAACTGAGCTAAAGCCTAGCAAGAGCCGATTTTGTCTAGCGGTGAAGGCATCAGGATGGAAGCCCGCAGATTGTGAGTTCTAGTCCCACTTTAGGCATGAAAGGTGACTGGGTGATCTTAGGCCAGTCATTCTCTCTCTAACCCACCTCACAGGGTTATTGTTCTGGGGAAAATAGGAGGCAGAAGCAGTGGTGGGATTCAGCCAGTTTGTACCACTTTAGGAGAACCGGTTGCTAACTTTCTGAACAGTTTGGTGAACTGGTTGTTGGAAGAAATCATTAGGTCAGAAAACCGGTTGTCAAAGCATTTGATTCCCACCACTGGGCAGAACTGTATGTTTTTGCCACCTTAAGTTATTTATAAGAATAATAATAAAGGTAAACGTAAATAAAAGAGCATTTAAGTTCAGGAACATAGATCTATTCAAATGCTTTGATTTCTTTGTATTAAGAGGACCTTCTGTTATATATGCATTTTTCTTTTTTCCCCCTCATTAAAGAGTCAAATCTGGTGGAATCAAGGCTCAGAAGCTTTTATCTAGTTAAGCCAATTGCTGAATAAAAAGTTAACTGTCTGAAGAGCTGAGGATTACTTTTGTATCCCAGTTCACAGCCAGACATATAGACTATGACAAAATGCTGGAATACTTCTCTGCCACTATCTTTTATTTGAATGTCCTCTTCATCTACACATCATCATCATCATCATCATCAGTTCACAAGCTCTTATTAAAAGGAGGTGTCATTAAGTGTAGATTACTACAGTTACTGCAGCTATTTGAAAAACTAAAGGTTGGGCAACTCTAAACTCTTTATTGAAGACATAGTTCAGCCATTTTAAGCTTTGCTCATTCATACTTTAAGCACATATTTAAAGTTCCACTGTTGGAATTAATGAGATTTAAGGCTGTAATCTTACAGCTGGTGAAAGGTCTATTAGAAAGGACCCTAGACCAATAGGATAGCTGTCTGTTCTCTAAGGGAGTTCCAATTGATGGTTCTGTAAGCACCTACTTGAGTTAGTTGAAAAGAGAAATTGACAGTGCTATTGAACAGACATCTTAAACCAGGAAAAGAAGCCCCTATTCTGTGATTTGAGTGTCTTATTTAAGAGAAAAATATATTCATGACAATCACAATAGTTAAACAGTCATTGCTTCAGTTTGGCTGAATAAATCACAGTGATTTAGCCCACAGTAGTAATAAAAATAAATGATATTGTTTTGGTTCATTACTACTGAACTAATGAAATGTAATGAATTAAGAAATTTAGTGAGTGAAAAAGTCTCATCAAAAGAACCTTCTGAGTCTGTCTAGGCCACAGTAATTGCAAAAACTAAACACAAGCCGATACTATCCCAAACCTAATTAATTTCAATGTCCATAGCAAAGAATATGTGTTGGTAAAAACAGACATAATCTCTCATTCAAATGTCATTGTCATTCTGAGTTTAACTCTTTCCTTTCTTGCATTATTTGTTCAATTGTTTACAAAGATTTAATAAGCTACTCTTCATCATGGAAACACCTAGAGCACCTTAAAATGATTTAAAGTAAGATAAAGAATGCAAATGGTAAAAGTAAGTTGACAAAACCATGACACCAGCTAAAGCAAAAATCAGTGGTAAATAGAAAAATAGGTATAGAGATTAGAATTCTGGATTTATGGCTCCACAGCATTTCTAGATTGCATCACAGTAATGTATGCAATATGTTTGAAATGTGAACAATAGTTATTAAACATCTGCAAGGCTTAGAACAGCTACTTTTTACCTGAATACCCTCAACACTCAAAAGCCCCCCAAATATAATAAAACCAAAATAAACCCACCTTGAAAAAGTGTGCTTTCCAGACTGAAAAAGTTGTCCCTTTCTACTCCTAAATGCCAGGATAAAAAGTATCCCTATCTGGCATCCCTATGCACATTTGTGCATATCTGATAGTTGAGAGCCATCACCCAAAAGATCCTGTTACTCCCTATTTCTGATAGCTGTAACGCTGGTACTTCCATGTGAATAATCTTTCTAGAAAAGTAATGAACAGAAGGAAGAAGAGTAACTGAATTCACTTTCCTGGATATCAACCTTTGCTATCATTCGAAAGGGCAAACTACTTATTCAAGGATATCCACAGGGTGAATAAAAAAGTAAGATGGTGGCCCTAATCGTAGAGCTTTAATTGCATCAAGGCCACATTCTTCCCCTGCACTTACTATTATAAAATTGTCTTCTGGGTTATATATTATAGGAAGCAATGAATACTAACTTCACGTAAGCTTGACAAAATTATCTAGCTGTCATTATCATACATAGTTAGGGAGTGGTGCAGCGGCCTAGAGGTGAAGCTCTCAGCTCACAATCAGGAGGCTGTGAGTTCGATCCTAGGTAGAGGCAGATATTTCTCCCTCTGGGCACAATGAGAACGTTATTTGTTGAACAAAATGCTGTACTGGTGACAGGAAGGGCATCCGGCTATTAAACACTATACTAGCTTCATTCAATTGTTCAGACTCCACCCCGCAAGGAATTATGGTGTCGTTAGCAGATGATGATGATTATTGTCATACATAGTTAGGGAAACATTATTATGTGGTGCATTCATTAGTAACTGTTCTGACCAAGCCTTAGCAGAAACAAGATACAAATTCCTTGTCACAAAAAAAACCCCTCTTTATTTACCTCTTGTGAATTACTGGCATTCACACACCAAAAAGTCCAGGCAATAGTCCTTCAAGGGGTTAACTGCAGGACAATTGCTAGGCCGAAAGGCTGCAAATTAAGTTCTAGTAAGCAGTCTCTGTGGCACGAAACACGATGAACAAATACGAACTGTTGTCTCCTACGACAACCACTCCCCTCTCCTTCTATTTATTCCCCAGCCAGGGAGGAGCCATTCAGCGTCCATATGTGCTTTGCTTCCTGAGTTGACTCCTTGTCCTCTGTTGTTTACCTCTCCTAATAACTCTGCACATACAGTTCTTCCTCCTCACTCACATCAGCCTCCAAAGACAGCTGCCTCTCCGGTGGCTGGGAAATGTTGGACGGCCCTCGCTCTCTGTGTTCAATGCACAGCATCCAATGCACAGTAAATAAAAAGGATTAGATTGTGATAAAATTGATGTGTATGATAACTAACTCATCATGCAAGGCAATATTAAAAGCCTAAAATAAATGAAATAAATCCAGGTAGATTACATTCTGTCTTTATTGCTGCTTGGACCTGTCAGGTTCCTTGGCCCAACAATGTGCTAGCATTTCTTTTTTTCCGAAGACTTCTCTCTACTGGATATTATTAAACCACATAGAAGGCAGGTCTAAATATCTTAACTCCATTCGCCCTTTATGAAGTTCCAAAATGTTCATTCTTTAAACACTGACTGAGAGATCAAAGACTGAGAGATACCAAACACCTGATGGAACCCAGATACTATGCAGGTCATCTTCTGCAGGAGGCCTCTATTCCAGGGTTCCAGAAAGCATTGAACCTGGCTTTGTTTTGTTGATTTTGTTCATTACTGGATCATCGTAGTCTGGATTACCTGTTTGAATTTGTATTTTAGCTGTTTTTATGCTTTTAAAATTTTGGGCACCACACAGCATCCACTGGAGTTGGCTAATAGAGCTTAATAAATAAATAGCAATGATAAAGGGTTTAAACCAAATAAACAGCCTAAGTAGAATCAAGGTGACACGTTCCTACCTGAGGACCTAAAACATAAACATAATAGCCATTTGACTTTTACAGTCAGTTATCTTGCTTGACCTTGTATATAAATCAAGAAACGTTATTTGCAAAAAAAAAAATCTTCTTTCTCTGCATTTATATCTCATTTCTTCACGGTGTTGGCCGTAATTCTAATGGCATTTTTCCCCCTGACCCATTGATTTAGGTTGGGATTGTCTTGTGAAATACCTTTAGGATTTCAGCTATTGGATATAGCAGAGATCTACCCACTGAAATGCTGTGTTTGGTTCCAAAAGATTTTTATGCCACTCAAAGTCATAAAAAAAATGCAAACCAAGCAAATTCTAAGAGGGGGAAATCAATGAAGCTGTATTATCTTAGAAAGCAATTCCAAGTATGTTCCATGAATGAAAATAAAAATGACAAAATATGCTGTCTGTATTGGAGAACTATATTAGACAAGCTACCAAACCATGAGTCCATAGACACTCCTTTTTTCTGTAATATTTGGCAAATGCAGTCAAGTTTGTGTAGGTGGTGGATGCTACCTTGACATTGAACAGAATAGAGCAGCTCTTCCTGTAGCAAAGGATTCTGTGCATACCAGACCTGGCATGAGATGCTTAGATATAATTTTGGTTTTAAAAAGATTAATATATTCAAGCGCTCTAATCAGCTAAGTAGCAGATTGCAATAGCAGAGTTTAAAGGTTTTAAACTCTGTTACACATTTGACAAAAACCAGAATGCCACAGCTCCATAGCAGTTAGAATTATCTGCAAATTCAGTGTGTGTGTGTGTGTGTTGTGTGTGTGAATGGCATGATTTAGAGAGTCTTGTAAATCAAGCTAAAGTAGTGGATCAGTCAAAGTCTCATAAACATGGATTTTTAGATGTCTCAAGCAAGTTATATTCCAATCCCTCACCAAAGTCCATCTAAGGATGTACAAAAGATCAACAAACAACAGGAAAAAGAGAGAAAAAGTCAACATTTAGGAGACTAGAAAGAAATCTCTGGCAGCAAGATACTAGCAAAGTTGGACATTCTGGTGAAATCCATGTCTTTGTCAGAAAAAAAGAAACACGAGCAGAAAATTGCAGATAAAGGCATCACAAACCACAAGAAGCAAACCAGGATATAACGTCTAAAAATAAAAGCACACCTATAGATGAGATAGAAAGACCTTGGCATATTAATGATCTGAGCTTTTTGATCTGTTCCAGCAAAATTTCCAAGTCCTGCTCATGCAGTACACCATGTGTAATGTTCTTAATGTTATTAACATAGCTATGACTAACTAGGTGGTTTAAGCAGGTAGGTTAGTAAAACAGTTGCACAGAAAGTCTGTAGAGATTCTCAGTCATCCAGGTCATGGTTGTCCCAAAGCTGCTCTTTTCAGGAGGCAAATGAGTTTCCTTGTTTTTTCTTTGAAGATGTTTCGCTTCTCATCCAAGAAGCTTCTTCAGCTCTGACAGGATTCCTTCCATTCCCCACTATCCTGTCAGAACTGAAGAAGCTTCTTGGATGAGAAGCGAAATGTCTTCAAAAGAAAAAGCAAGGAAGTCCAGTTGCTGGAAAAAAACAGTTGCACAGAAATTTAGAGAGGGAGAAGAAATCAAGTTGAATCTAACAGCGTCTCTGAATTCTACCTTAATTTGGACTGCTCATTATTAATCTTGTCACCCATCAATGTCTTTCTTCCTTTTCAAAAGCATGCTAAAGATGGGGGAGGCGGAAGGCGGAAGGAAATAATCAGCCATTGCTAAAAGCATCATCCCTTATAAATACAAAACCTGACAAATTTACTTCTTTTTTTTAAAGCAAAAATCCTCCTTATTGACTTTACTTCCCAGGAGAAATCTGTTTCTTCAGTCTAAACGGTTTCTGTGTGGAGGACTTCTGAGTGAACTCAGATTCACCTTTTCCAGGAGAATTAGAAAAAATAAAGATTTTACCATTGCTAGACCTCCTTTGGATGCAGAAGTTTTAAGCATGATCAGAAACGCCCTACTAGGAGAGCAAGCTGTACTATCCTTCTCTGGTTTTGGGCAAACCCCTTTTCCTCCCATTTTCTCCTTATTCATGTGTGAAATTCCCTGTTGTTTCTATTATTGTTGGAAAGGATGCTATAAGCATCCAAAACCAGATCCTCCTTTTGTGCTGATTCACATTCATCCGAACTCCCCGTTGACGCGTCCTACAACTATGCTACAATCCTTTCATGCTACAATATGATCCACACATATGAATGCTCTCTGTTGCAATTTAATAGCAGGAACAGAAGCACTGGAAGTGACAGAATCAGGGGAATTAGAGGAAATGCTCATTAAAACAAATTTAAAAGGTCTAATGATTAAAATATTGATTAATTAGCCAAACATTGATTAACAGTCACACATTATCAACTACAAAGGTTCTAATTACTGTGCCATTATTCCAAAGATTGACCTGTTCTCTCTTGTCACTTAGGATGAAGAACAATTTTTATTAAGTGGGTAATTTGGATTTTTGACCTGTAAAATTTTAATAGGGAGTGCAGAGAGGGTGTCATGTGTGGTTTGGCATTTTAGTCATCAAGGGACCTACAGCTACTGTCTCTACTTAACCGAAGGCACAGGAGTGCAAAAGGGATGTGCACATGTAGGGATTAAAGCCCCAAATGACTTCTTCATCAGGATAATATGGAGATGTGCTTGCCAGGATAACAAAAAATGAAATCCTTCTCCTAAACACCAAGGATGGCTTAATTAGAGAAGCATACAAGCAGCACATGAGAGAGAGCACATTATGGCATGCCCAGATGCCTTTGAATAAGGAGACAGACAACATGAAAACATTCTACTTTTAGTTCTCTAGCAAAAAGAAAGAAACCTATCAGCTACAGAGCGTCTCCCGCAAGTATCACTGCGCCTTCCACCATCTGGCACGAGAACCTAAGCTAAGAGGAAGCCCATCATTCCCCAAAGCCAGTTTTGCCTAGCAAGAGATTAATCCTATGGAAAGCAGGCCTGGAATGTAAGGGGAGATTTATGAGTATCCTGCATAAGGATACTCAGAGAAACTCTTTGGGTTTCTCTATTTAGACCTGTCGGTCTAGCATTTAAATCTTGCCTCACAAAGGAAGAGAGTCTAGCACACACCCAGTCTAGTTACATCTCCATAAATGTCAGAGAAAGGATGGTCTGGATTAGTTCTTGATGAGATCAGCTCTCTGGCCAAGAAACAGATTTATGGAATGGATACAAATAAAGCTGGTAGAAGGAGGAAGAAATTTGGACTGTATATTTGCTTAATAATCTTGCCAGGCAAAATATACTCCTAAATGAATACTGTTTGTGTGTCCGTGTCCATGTGTGTGTGTGTGTGTGTGTTGCCTGTCCAACAATTAACAGCCTGCAATTTGGCCAAATAAATAGCCCAAAGAAGACAATTAGGAAAAGAATCATTAACTAGTACAAAATGAACAACAAAACCTTGGGAAGAGCTCCAGAAAGAAATGAGGGTGCCCAAATGCCACCCTAGGGAAGCCTTTTCTTCAGGCAAAATGTAGATGTTGTGCAGAAATCTCCAGGGTATGTCCTGGTCAGCCCCAGGAACTAAAAGAGCTAAGATTAACTTAGAAATTCCTTGTATCACCTGGGAACAGTAGTAAAGGAGTTACTAGGAGAGGAACAGGGGTGAAATCCAGCAGGTTCTGACAGGTTCTGGACAACCAGTAATGGACATTTTGAGTAGTTTGGAAAACCGGCAAATATCACCTCTGGCTGGCCCCAGAGTGTGGTGGGAATGGAGATTTTGCGATATCCTTCCCCCAGAAGTGGGGAGGGAATGGGGATTTTGCAGTATCCTTCCCCTGCCACCCCCATCAAGCCACGCCCACAGAACCGGTAGTAAAAAAAATTGAATTTCACCACTGGAAAGGAGTTGTTTTAAATAGGATCACTATCAACAGAAAACCTGAGATCACATCCTTCTTCTCTCTTTCTAATCAAGAGAAAAATAGTAAATAGTGAAAAAGGGAAAATAGAAAAGGAAGCAGAAAAGGAGAAAAAGACACAAAAAAGAAGCAGGAGTTTCCAATATGTGAACCCTCGGAAATAATAAAAGTAATTGTTAAATATTTTTATTACTTTTATTATTTCTGAGGGTTCACACATGAAGACTTCAGTTGTCATCCTGACTGCTCAATATTCCCAAAATTAGTATCATGCAGCTGCAATTCCCATAGCTTTGGTCACAGCAAACTATTTACTCATGTCACTCTTGGAAGAAGGGATGGTTTCATTTGCTTATTCCACTTCAGCTGGGTGGTGCTAGTTGCCATAGTGATGACCGTGGCTATTTTTGGGTCAATCACAATTTCATGTTCTGCCTGGCTGTCCATTGATTAAGTCTATGACTAACAAGTGCAAAAGTTGACTTTTTGGTTACCTGTTGCCAGCACCGTTTATCCCTGCAGCAACCAAGGACAAAACTCATTCAATCACCATGATTTCCTCTTGCCTTATTCCTTTTTATCTATCAGCCAGACAAATTTTATTTTATTATATTTAGATTATTTTATTTTATTACATTACATATTATTTTATTAACATGGTTTAGTGCTCTTTAGGTAAGCGTAGGGCCCAATAGTTAAGATACTGGGCTTGACGGCTGGAAAGCCGGCAGCCCAGGTTCAAGATCAAAGTTCTACACAATGGGGTGAGCTCCCATCCTCACCCCAGCTCCTGCCAACCTAGCAGTTTGAAAGCATGCAAATGCAAGTAGATAAACAGGTACCACTTTGGTGGGAAGGTAACAGCGCTCCATAATATCATGCTGGCCATATGACTGCGGAAATGTCTTTGGGTAACCTGCTCAATGGCCTTGAAATGGAGATGAGAATCACTCCCTAGAGTCAGTTAATGGCTAATGGAGTAAAATCTACAGGAATTCCTTTACCTTCCCCCCCCCCACCTCTCAATGTTCTTTTAGAAGAGTGCTAGACTCATGTGAAGAAATAGTTACAGTGACAGATGACAGGCACAGAAGAGGAGCTACATCCAACAGATGCTTCAGGAGCAATCTAGTTTATGCAGGGACGTTTTTCTGCCAGATGAGGCACTTGTGGATAGCACTTTTAACTTGGCCATCTGGAAGAGTGCCATCTATACTCTTCATTACCAACAAAAGCAGTTTGAAAGTAAGGGGAGGGTATGTTTGTACGTATGCATGCATTTTAAAGCAAATCCTTATTTTTGTATAAGTTTGTATAACCATCCAAAAAGAAACTCTTGGCTATTTTAAACCTATTGTTTATTATTACTGGTGAGAATAGCTTTCCCCAGCTTGGTATCTTTCAGATGTCTTCAGTCACATTTCCCAGAATTCCCAGACAGCACAGCCTCTTCTGAGCATTGGAGGTCAAAATATCTGGAATCCAACAGACTGGGAAAGACTGAACTAGTACATTGGAGAATTACAGCAGGTGCAAAGAAGTCATCCAAAAATCAGAAAACACAAGTTTTATTTTTTTTATTTTTTGCCTAGCAACTCAGTTCCAATAAGTTGAAGAACAGAGATGTGAGCAGGGTAAGGGAAAAAAATTGAAGTAAATGTGGTTTACTTTTACTTTTAACTAACTCGGTTGAAAATAACGAATGTGGTTATTCTCCCGGGGTTTCCTAATTTTCTATTCTGTCAGGATGGCTAGGCCTTTCGCAAGGGCTTTGGGAGCTGAACTTGAGACTTTGGAGAGTTACCAAGTTTAAGACAAATCTTTGGCTGCCAATTGTTTCCTGCTAAGGTTCAGTGAGTAAAGGAGGTATTTAAACACATAATGTGTTGTCCTCAGCAGATCTCTATAAGAGATCTGGAAAGTAGTTGTGCTGTGTTCAGGAACCGTTTCATTACTCCGGCATTGCTGAACATGGAAGACAACAAGGCTATACACAACAATATATTATCCTCGCAATGTAGACAGGAGGAAGATGGAGTATCCGAGCAGCCAACCATCCTTCCTCCAATTTGTATTTTCAGACATTGTCTATTTTTTTCCTCCTTCTTTTGTTTCCGACAATGATAATTGCAGTTCTTTATGTACCTGACAAGGCTAGGACCATAATACACACAGACCCACACAGACACAAACACTGGGTAGGACAGATATTTATGGAAACGGATCTTATTGGGGGGGGAGGAGAAAGGAGGGGGCAGAACAATGGGGATGGATAGCAACTCCTTATGCTATTGGGTTGAATGCAAAAAAAAATTCCAGTAAAACCTCCCTGCATTAAAAATGAATTAACAGGGTGATTATTAATTGTGCCTATTCCGATTCCTTTGTGCTCTCCTGCATGTTTCCTGAATCTCATTTGAATCCTTTGGTTAAGTAATGTGTCAAGGGGGGTGCCTGCCTGAATGCCTGATTTATTTAAAAAGCAGGACATCACTCCCAGATTAGAATACCAATGAGTGGGGTTAAAAAGGCTCCACTGTAGTTGGAGGACAGCTTTCACTCTGAGAGGTACCTGAAAAGGACCTCCATGGACTAATTTTCCGAATCACATTGTAATGTGGGCTCATGTCAATCATCAGAACAGACAGCTTCATCCCATGATATAAACTAGTTATACATTCAAGAGCTGCCAGAGGATCTTCATTAAAAAAGGGACTTAGCATTAAAAGAAGAAGGTTGTTTTATTATAATACTTCAAACACGGTTTTTTTTGTTTTATATGTTCTCTGAAAAGCCTTTTTTGTTCTTTCTTCATCACAGTATCACAAAAAAAAAAGTGCCACAGAAGAAGTGACAACATTAAATATTCTTATTTTTAATAGGAATCAAGGTAGCTTTCTGGTTTAAGGCATAAAGAAATGATATACATTTCCCCTTCTAAATATATTCATGCCTTTGACTAACAAAAAGAAATCTCCAGATGTAATAGGAGGATGTTTTTAATCTTTTGTGAGGAGGGATTTGCAAAGCTGCTACTCAAGTACAATATCTAGTGGCAAAGTCTAGCAGCAAGAGGTTATATATTTGTATAAAACCTTTGGGCGATCACCAGCTTCAAGATACAAGTGAGATATCACAATCCATGCCATTAAAATATAATGAGATGGCATTAAGAAGAAAACATTAACAATATCCATGGAAGTGCATCATTGACATAATAATCTCATTTTTTTTAAAAAAAATAGAACATACAAATGTGCGTGCAGACACACACACACCACACTGCTGTCATTTCCAAGATCCTATTTTAAATATAATTTCACAAGTTGCACATCCTCAAATTAAATGGGACATTTAAATCAAACACAACTGCCTTTCAAAGAAAAAGAGAAGGAAGAAATGTGATCTCAATATATGCTTCATGGCTCAGCCATCTTTCTTTTCCTTTGGATTCATCAAATCCTAAGACTTGGCGGGAGGAGGGTTGGACAGATTTTTAAAAATATTTTTATTGGAGTGGGCTATCTGATATCAGTGATGGTCTCTCCATTCTTATTCCAGGGCAGATGACTATATTGTTATTATTTGGGACATGGCAGGAGGTGAAATACAGTATATATTTTTACAAGTATTGCTGAACTAAGAGCTGCATCATAAATCTGTAGAGATTCTCAGTCACCCCGTTCATGGTTGTCCCAAAGATGCTTTTTTCAGGCGGCAACTGGACTTCCTTGCTTTTTCTTTTAAAGATGTTTTGCTTCTCGTCCAAGAAGCTTCTTCGGCTGTGACAGGATACCGAGGAAGGGAAGGATCTATATTCCTTGCAGACAGCTGGTCATTTGCATCCTTTTAGACCAGGGGTGTCAAACTCAATTTCATTGAGGGCCGCATCAGCGTTGTGTTTGATCTCGGGAGGCGGGGTGGGGGTGGCCAGTTATACATCACTCATGTCAGGGGTGCCTATGGAGGCCCAAGAGCTGTGCCAACAAATATAGGCTGTTTCCAGGGTGGTCCTGTGGTCCGTGGTCCTGTGGTCCGTGCCTTGAGTTTGACACCTCTGTTTTAGAAGATTGTTGAAGCACTTGGAGGTTTACCTGTGTCCTCAGGGTCACCTGAGTAGTGCTCCTGGTCCTGTAGTCTGCCAGGACTGCCAGGAGCACTCCTGCCAGGGTCATCAGGGGCACTACACAGGTGACTCTGAGGACCCTGAGTTTTACGGTGTCAACGCTCTCAACAATCTGGATCTTCATTTTACCAACCTCAGAAGCACGGAAGGCTGAATCAACCTTGAGCCGGCCAGGATCGAACTCCTGGCATTGAGCTGAATTAGCCTGCAATACCGCATTCTAACCACTGCGCCACCACGGCTCAGTGAAGGATGAAGTAGCTTTGTTCAAATTTGGAAAGCAATTCAGACTATATGATCAGTAATTGAAAGCAAGATGGTGGTTGTTTCCTTTTGTAAAACTATACAATTTTCAATGGATACACTCAAGACATGTGTGGGAATAATATCATTATGAAATTAGTTTTGAGAGCTTAGAAAATCCGCCTGCTAAGTAAGCTCTGTTGCACCCAGAGACAGCTTAATTAAAGTCTTCTGATGCGTAGCTATAAAAATAAATATACCAATCCCTGCTCTTCAGGGCGCTTAAAAGAATTCTTTGAAGCTTCTCCCCATAACTCTATCATATTGAAGACTTCAATTATACCCAACCAGACACATAGAGCTTTATTTTTTTTTAAAGAGAGAGTTGCCACAGTACAACTAAAGATTGATAGATACCTCAGCACCTTCTAGCTTCCATCTCAGAAGCAGTTAGCAGCAACACAATCTTTGATTTGCCCTTTATTGCTGCCTATTAGGCAAAAAGCATTGACATCTTGAATATAAAGCTTGGAAGCGCATTTCATAGAATTATCAAAAGCAGAACATTCCAAGTGCAATGAGTGTAAACCAAAAGAAGGGGAATTCTAGACTGCTGTGTGCCAAAACCCAAAACAATTCCCAAACAATTCCCCCTGCGTTCCTGCTGCTCTTGATGTCAGCCCAGGTGAGCACCAGATATACAGCCCTTGCCCAGATTGGTTGTTGTTTTTTTTCTTATAGGAATCAAAATACAGAATAGATTCAATGCGACATCCCCCGATCTAACCTGCCAGATGACAGCTCTTCAGTATTTATACATTGTACAAGCATTGCAAGCAACAGAAATTATTCTCAAAGATACTCCAGTAATAGCAATAGCAATAGCAGTTAGACTTATATACCGCTTCATAGGGCTTTCAGCCCTCTCTAAGCGGTTTACAGAGTCAGCATATTGCCCCCAACAACAATCTGGGTCCTCATTTTACCCACCTCGGAAAGATGGAAGGCTGAGTCAACCCTGAGCCGGTGAGATTTGAACAGCCGAACTGCAGAACTGCAGTCAGCTGAAGTAGCCTGCAGTGCTGCATTTAACCACTGCGCCACCTCGGCTCTTGTACCCAGTACCAGGATTTTAGTTGTGCTTCTGTCTTAGTTTCAAAATATAATCTGCCTATTATTTCACTTTCCATTGAGTTCATGAATTTTCAAAATCTTGTAATTGAATTTTGCCAAAATATTTGCAAGGAGAGAATAGAATCCATACAAAAGTGCCTGTCTCTTCCTGTCTCTCTCATCTCTGTTTCTTTCTGTGTGTGTGTGTGTGTTTCTTTCTGTGTCTCTGTTTCTCTGTTTTTTGTCTCTTTCTCTGTTTCTTTCTCTCTCTCTCTCTCTCTCGGTCTCTGTTTATTTCTGTCTCTCTCTGTCTCTGTGTATGTGTCTCTCTGTCTCTTTCTCTCTGTTTCTTTCTGTCTCTGTATCTGTCTCTGTTTTTCTCTGTTTCTTTCTGTCTCTCACTCTGTCTCTGTTTCTGTCTCTCTCTGTGTGTCTATCTCTGTCTCTTTCTGACTCTCTGTCTGTGTGTGTGTATGTGCCTCAGTATTTTAAATGTTCACAAACATAACGTAACAATGTTACCTTAGTGACAAAGCCAAAGCAAGTAAAAATATCCTTCTCAAAAACCAGTGTACTAGCTACAAAAAACGTAATTGTGTTTGGATGTCAGGTGTATTCCACCCAATCCAACTTGATTTGGTCTCTTCTCAAATCTCATTGCTTGTTTCATTAGTCTTTCATCATACAATTGATTTGATTATTCTCTATGCCTAGACCCTGAACTCTCTTTTTCATTAGCAAAAACATTAAAATGTTTTCTAAGTCAAGATTGACGCCAAGTGACAGCATGGGCAAAACCATGTCATTTAATGCAGTGTTTCTCAACCTTGGCAACTTGAAGATGTCCGGACTTCAACTCCCAGAATTCCCTAGCCAGCATTCGCTGGCTGGGGAATTCTGGGAGTTGAAGTCCGGACATCTTCAAGTTGCCAAGGTTGAGAAACACTGATTTAATGGGCAACAATTTCTATTGCTCCACTATGCTCTGGTGGACTCTCAATTCCATAATAACTAGATTTAGTTTCTGAGCCCTGTTTAGACCTCCTGCATTTTATAACCCTCCAAAATGCAGATGAAGATTTCCATAGGCTGCATAGGATAGATCAGTCCCTTTTCCTCTGAAACTGATAATGGACGATGGTAGAACAAGTCGTACATAGTCATAATGGGGCTCCCATAGAGCATATGCATCCGCTGGGTTGCTCTGTGGGCATGG
The DNA here is from genome assembly GCF_051295495.1 of Thamnophis sirtalis. Classification (NCBI taxonomy): domain Eukaryota; kingdom Metazoa; phylum Chordata; class Lepidosauria; order Squamata; family Natricidae; genus Thamnophis; species Thamnophis sirtalis. Next base: position 28,033,781 of record NW_028261381.1, on the reverse strand, counting down.
AGGGGCACAAGGGGGCCCTTTTACCATGGGCTGAAAATTGTCACAGCCAAAGCAAAAAACCTGAACAATGGTGCAGTATAAGAGTTCCTGTCTCTAGGTGAAGGGGCACTTCACTTCAATTGAACCACAATCCAAGTACCCTCTTGAGACGGCTCTATAAAGCAAAGCCTTGTCAAAACAACTGCTTGCTAACCTGGGGTGGGGTTTTGTGCACGTGGGCAAATATATCTAAATGTTCTCCATGGAAGGTGGAGAACAGAACAGAAAAAACCCCAAGATGGTGGTTATGGCAGCACCTTGGAAGCCTCCCCTCTCTTGTATGTGCTTTTTGTATGTTACATGCGCATTCAAAGGAGAGAGGCCAGAGGTGATATTCAGCAGGTTCTGACCAGTTCTGGAGAACCGGTAGCGGAAATTTTGAGTAGTTTGGAGAACTGGTAAATGCCACCTCTGGCTGGCCCCGCCCCCATCTATACTCTGCCTCCTGAGTCCCAGATGATCCGGGGGGGGGGGGGAATGGAGATTTTACAGTATCCTTCCCCTGCCACACCCACCAAGCCACACCCACCAAGCCATGACACGCCCACAGAACCGGTAGTAAAAAAAAACTGAGAGGTGGCTTTCATTGTGTTGCTGCCACCAGGATCGTGACTTTTTTTGGCCCTACCTGCAGATGTTGAACGCGAAGATGAAAAAAGTTTCAGATTTTGGAATCCTTGGAAAACTTCTGCCTGGAACTTTGGAGACAGCTTGACAGTCAGTGTTGGCTGTATAGTCTGAGCGGTCTAACTTACTGCAAACATGTTCTGAAATGTGTAATGTAAATAAATAAAAGTGCGAAAGCTGCGAGAGAGATGAACTCTGCCCATTTCATATGTCCCGTGCTTGCTTTAACAGTATCCTAATGGTTGCCACATGCTTCAGCTAAAGAACTTGCTCATGATTCAGGGGGGGCTCCATACTGAGATGATTTAAGGTAGCAAAAGCAGACAAAATATGTGGAAAATATTCAGGTTAGAATGTCGATAGATGCCAAGCTACGTGTTCAGCAGAGAGCTTACGATTCTGACTCATTACTCTTTCTAACTTTCCAAATTAAATGCATTTTAACTGAATTCTCCTGTGGTTATCTGAGCCGAATGCACAAGTGTGGAAATTTTTCACTTGCCACTAAAGAAATAGATCATGATTATCATAATAAATCTCTGTTTGTGCCATTAAGGATGGTATTCACATGATTTAACAATTTAATGCATGTAATCCTTTTATCAGATGCTCCTAAATAAGGCTTGTCTTTGCATTAAAGGCTCTAATAACCAGAACTAAATTAAGTTATATCCAATAAAATATACTAATTTGCTGTGTCAAACAATTACGGAGTTCCTCTTTTGTTAAAAGAATGCATATACAAAACGGTCTTGAAAATGCACATTAGAGAGGGTTGCAAAATTGCACAGAATTTTTTTTGTATGCTTTAATTGAAGAAGAAAAAAAATCAGTGTTTGTTTACCTCTTTCAAGGATAGCAAATATTATATTTCTGTACCATGTATTCTTACATTTTTATCCTAGTTGTTATTTATTGTGTTCTTTGAAGACAAAAAAGTGGCCTTTTCTGGGAGAAAAAAAACTTTGTAGATCTCCCCCCCCCCAATTTTTTTTATTTCTAATAATAATAATTCTTCCAAAGTTGGTAAAATGAGGATCCCAGATTGTTGGGGACAATAGGCTGACTCTGTAAACTGCTTCGAGCGGGCTGTAAAGCACTGTGAAGCAGTATATAAGTCTAAGGGCTATTGCTATTGTAACATGGTGGTAATAAAGATAATTTAAAACCTGAATAAAGATTTAATGTCTGAGTCCCTTCTTCCTGGCCACATCTCCCTAAAGATGACTTTCAATCATTAACACACAAGTCCGTCAGCCAGACCGACCTTTTTAATAAGCAGTTGAGGAGCTTCTGTCTTCAGTGCATGAAGGTAACAAAAGGCTCATTAGTCAAATGAAGAAAGAAGAGCTGGAATATCAGTGTCTTGTTTTAAAGGAAAACCTGCCTCATGTGCAGGCAGGTGTGCGCACACGAGACACAATCTTCATGCAGGTATTTGACTGGGATTTTGGCATCCAACTTCCAATGCTTTGGGCCCCCCTTGTGAAAAATTGATACCGAGGAAAATGTTGAGAGCACATATTTTTACAGCTTGTCAGCTTAAGTGAGGCGTCTTTACTTTGCAGAATCATTTTGAAAACCTACTTAAAACCAATAAAGAAGTTGAAAGAAAGGGAGAAGGAAGGCGGTTGACTTTCTTTCTTTCTTTTCTTCCCCTGTTGCTATTTTTTATCAGCTAAGAAAGGCTGTTTGCAAGAGACTGGAGGTTTGAAATAAACAAGGAGTGAAATAAAGAGCAAGGACTTAGCACTCTTTTAAGTCATAACAGCACGTACAGAGGACTTATCTGAGCGAAGAAGCCTGTTGTACAGGCTTGAAGCATGTTTGCCCTGCTTGCAATAATTGACTGATTAGATTTATGTCCTAACTTTCCTCCAGGAGCTCAACATTAACTATATGGGAAACGCTGAGTGATTAAGGATGATTTAAAGCAGGAGCGGGGGACCTAAATGGCTGTAATTGACTTTTACGCCAAATGCTAACAATAGGCAGGTAGGACCAGAGCCTGAAGAAAGTTCAGCCAAGTGCAGCTGCAGAGAGAACGAAGCCTCAACACCATGGATGGCTTCTGAAAAGCCATTTTTACAGAAGGAGAAACACAGGCAGGCAGGCATCCTATTCGCTCCTGCTCACACTAATTGCATACATATGCACACACATACACATGCACTGACACACACGCACCAGTGGTGGGATTCAATTTATTTTACTACCAGTTCTGTGGGTATGGCGTGGCTTGGTGGGCATGGCAGAGGATAATCTCCATTCCTCTCCCCACTCCAGGGGAAGAATACTGCAAAATCCCCATTCCCTCCCGATCAGCTGGGACTCGGGAGGCAGAGAATAGATGGGGCAGAGTCAGTCAGAGGTGGCATTTACCAGTTCTCCAAACTACTCAACATTTCCACTACTGGTTCTCCAGAACTGGTCAGAACCTGCTGAATACCACCTCTGACACGCACACATTCCCACTTTCACACAATCAAAACCAATCAACTCAACTCTATTTCTAAAGGAAGGTGAAACGGGAGGCTCTTTAACATGCATGGTGATGTCATCAGAGGGCAGAGCTGTGGCCTTCAAAATGAGACCACTCTACGAAATCCAAAGGAAGCAAACCAGATGGTGTTGTGTGAATCAGGTCAATGGCGAGGGTGTGTGTGTGTGTCATTTTAAATTTAACTAGGGAAAAAAGTTTTATCACAAGAGAAACTAAGATGAAGTTGTGGGAGCTTCATCACTGGAGGCTTTCCAGAAGAGACTGGACTGCCATCTGTCAGAAAGGTCTCCTGCTTGGGTGGGTGGGGGGTTGGACTGGATGACCTACAAGGTCCCTTCCAACTCTGTTAATCTGATTTCCAAGCGAAACCAATGGCAGAAGGAGGGGTCGGCAATGCTTTACCTCGCAGGTATAACAATAATAATAGCAATGACAGCGTTCCATGGAAAAATTCATAGGCAAAATTCATTGCCACCTGGGCTGCTTTTGAGAAAAAGAGCTACTATGATGGGAAAGTTTTTAGTGGGATAAGAACAGGCACTCTATTGTAAACTGGAAAGTTCAGCAAAATGCTACGGAGGAAAATAGAGGTCACCCGTAGGGTATAGAACAAAAAAAGTAAAGAGAAATGGAATTATATTGTAAGCATCAAGGCTTAATCTGTGTTTTCACACACATACACACCCCAAACCTTTTCCTTTGGGGGCTAATGAACTGAGTAAAAGAATGAGGAATTTGGGAGACTCACTCACTCACTTACTTAGTTATTGCTGGTATGAAAACAGAATGAAAGAAGTCAATCAAAGGGTGAAAGTGCTGGAAATCAGTCTAACTTGGGATGAAACCAAGAGCCTCAAGGCAAAAGTCTCACTCCGCTGAAATAAATGCAAGCCTCTCCAAGAGTCTTAAACACATTTTGTCCCATTATTTTTCCCAGCCCAGATCTGGATGCCGTGGAATGACTTGAAGGCAGCAGGCGGCCTCCCTGGAATTAGGACGAGCTGCTGGCCGGAAGAAAGTCATTTTATGCAGATGATTGTGTGGCAAGGAGATGGCCCACTGTGACATAACATCAGATTAAAATGCAGCTGTCTCAACGCAAACCACAATAGGACAAAGATCAAGAGGCAAGGTCAAATATGCGGAACGTAATGAGATAGAATTTTAAAGATATCAAAAAAAGAGGTCCAGCCGGCAGGAGCATCGCCAACTCGGAAAAGAGATTCGCATTCCCAACTGTTTCAATAGTAACAGTGGCCAACGTACAAGATGCTCCTAGAGGTGATAACACAAATATCCCAAGACTTCCGAGTCCCATTTTGGGATGCTGTCTTAGGGAGAAAAACTGTTCATAGCTAGTGCAACAGGAAGAAGCTGAGTTCAATGCAGAGATGGTATTAACTTTTTTTAAAATTTCCTTTGTCTTAATATATTGTAGACTGTGTTTGTTAAAAATCTATACCGTTTACGGGCTCTGGGAAGTCGGGGGGGGAAGGGAGGTGGGGTGTTAGGGGGGAGGGGGGGATACATAGTATGTGTTAGGTTTTAAGGTAACGTGACTGCACTTGTATATTGTTGCTCTTTAATTCCACTGTAAAAATAGGACAAGCTGAATATATTAATAGATTGTAGAAATACACCGAAGGTAGGAGTAGAGGGATAGAAGAAAGAGGGGTAGAGAGGGTGGGAGAGAGGACTGGAGGGAAGGGGAGAAGGAAGGGAGGGAGTGTATCGGGAGAGAGGAGTGGTAGAGGGGGAGGGGAAGTAGGGTAGAGGGGAATGATGGAGGAAAGATGGAAAGTTGGAGGGGGGCGAAAGAAAGGGTGTATGGAGGGTCGAAGAGGTACATTGGGTTTTTATTTTGGGGGGTACTGCTGATAAGAGGAATGGCTGTGTTTATTGTTTAATGTTATATGGCCCCGGTTATGCACAGTATATATGTGACTGTACGAAAATGAAAATGGAAAATAAAAACACATTTATATGAAGAAGGGGGAGGGCAGGACAAAGAGCTGCAAAGAGAAAGAGGGAAAGGTAAAAGACTTAGTGTAAAGGACACTTTGGTGTTTGCTTGGATGCCGATGATGATTAACGGGGAACACTATTAAGATGTATGCTGCTCAGAGGGAAATGGAGTGGGGACAATGCTGCAGGCTATCCATTGCTGTGTTGAAGAGCAGGGACAAAGGGCCATGAACTTTAGCTCAATTGGACACTTAAAAAGTTACCCAGGGTTGTTTTGCACAAAATTTGTATCAATTGACTGGACCACGTAAAGTTTTTAAAGATGGGAGGAGAGGGGGAGAGACAGAGATTTGCCTGAAAAGGGCAAATAAAACTGTATTTTAGTTTTACCTGTTTGTTTCTTCGATTTCTATAGGTCCCCAAACAGAGATCAAACCCAGTCCAATGTTGCACATGGTTCTCCTTTCCCTTAGATTAGGGTCAAATTAGGGTCAGATTAGAATCAATTTGAAGCCCCGAGGCTGTGGGGAGCCACCAAGCTGCTGCTCCAGCACTTGTTCTAACAATAATTACTGAAAAGTGAAAGTGGCATCTTCTAGGGTTTATGAAGCAGGAAACCCAGGAGAACTGTCACATAAGCCCGGCAATTAAATTTGACTAAGAAGAAAAACAGTCACTTCCAAATCCTAACAGAGAAATTAAAAAGAAACACGGAGACCTTTCCAAAGCACAGCTTTCTCTGGAGTGAAGATTATTTACAAGGATGCATCTGGGCCAGTGGTGGGTTTCCATGTTTTTTACTACTGGTTCACTCGTGCATGCACGCTTTACTTCTGCGCATGCGCAAAAACATCTGGGTGGGTGGACAGAGCCTCCTGCCGCCTCTACTACCGGTTTGCCCGATCTGGGCCGAACTGGCAGAAATCCACCTCTGATTTGGGATCCCACCTGCTTCTGTTAATAACAATAAAATAATGTCAATCAGTGTTTCTAATCTTGGCAATTTAGGAATGAATAGACCAGTGGTGGGATTAAAATTTTTTTACTTCCGGTTCTGAGGTCATGGCTTGGTGGGAGTGGCAGGGGAAGGATACTGTAAAATCTGCATTCCCTCCCCACTCCAGGGGAAGGTTACTGCAAAATCCCCATTTCCTCCCAATCAGCTGGGACTCGGGAGGCAGAGAATAGATGGGGACGGGTGGTAGAGGTGGTACTTACTGGTTTTCCGAACTACTCAAAATTTATGCTACCGGTTCTCCAGAACTGGTAAGAACCTGCTGAATACCACCTCTGGGATAGACTTCAGTTCTTGAAATCCACTCATCTTAAAGTTGCCAAGGTTGAGAAACACTGGTTTTGATGCTTGCCCACTTACCCACAACAAAAGACACACACACCCCAAAAAAAGTATGAGTGATCAACTGCATCTTGAGAAGCTTAAGGCTGTGAGGAGGAGAAACTTCACTGAATTCTTCTGATAAATGTGTATATCGTGACTGGCCCAGTGCACTACAACAGCCATTTTGTGAACGGTCCAATTCTTCTGCATGGTGGCTATTTTCTTCAATCACTCATAATATGTTCTCAGAACATTAAATATGCTCACTGGTTCAAAAAGTTGGCCTTATGTCAGCCCTTTAAGATAGACCAGAGTTCTGCAGGTCAATATTGGTCTTATTATACTGAGAATGAGAGCATCTTGCAAATTTGAATACACTCCATTTAAATTTATGAGAACAAGGTAGGATCTCCTCTGAGACATTCTTTTTCTTTTTGTCCTGAACGTGGGTTTCTTTTATCTGACTGTTGTCTTGATAGCAGCTCTTCCTCCTGCCCCTCAAGGCCATTCCCTTGCCCCACATCTTCCCCTGTTTTAGAAAAGAAGAAGTAAAAATTAATTTGCTATGAAAAAAACACAATAACAGGAGATCTAATGTGAAAAGTCACAGAAACTTTTAATTTTCTATTATACCTTTTCAATTGGATAGACCATTATGGTTAGTGTCAGTATACACAATACCAAAGTGTATGGTCTTGACCTAACGAAGCAGTTTCATTGCTCTTAATAGGTTCATGATCCAAATAAAAGTGGGTGGGGGAAGAATTGGCTAACAAGTTGAAATTAGACAACCAGACACCACTGATTGCATGATAAGGAGCCATGGTGGTGCAGTGGTTAAAATGCAATATTGGAAGCTAACTCTGCCCATAACTAGCAGTTCAATCTTGACCGGCTCAAGGTTGACTCAGCCTTCCATCCTTCCGAGGTGGATAAAATAAGGACCCAAATTGTTGGGGGCAATAGGCTGACTCCAGAACCACTTAGAGAGAGCTGTAAAGTACTGTGAAACAGTATGTAAGTCTAAGTGCTATTGCTATAACAATATTTTTTTTAAATATACTCAGCAGAAAAATATTAAATAACATAAAGCATCAGCCTCAATATTCATCTTCAAGGAGTCTCATTGCTGTCACCATGAAACAATCGGGGAGAAATGGGATTTTTTTTTTGGAGGCCCCAATCTCTAATTCTGCAAACTGTATCAACAGAAGGATGTGCCCACATATTTGATTTTTTTTTAAAATGATCATTAGCAGAAATGATGCCATGTTCCTTCTGAGCTTCTATCCCAGCATGACAGAAACTGTTGCACAAGTGTTGCTTAATTGTGGGATTGCTGGTTTTTTTTTAAATGGCTCTTGTTTTCTTTTTTGCATCATGCAGAGATGAAGATCATTTTGCCTGACTATCTTTGCTGCCTCTCTGGTGAATACTGTCTGGCCCCTTACACTGCGAGGTCAGTCAATTTCCTTTTTCTGTGTTCAGCACAAATAACTGAAAAGGAACTCTTCTTTGTTGGAAAGTGGCGTATGATGACTTTGCATGGGGAGAAACCTCCTTTTATGGGGTGCTGTCTTTGGAAACCACAAATATCTCCTCTGAATTCTGAATACAGGAACAGTCCAGAAACGTATCTGCCATTACACATTCAACGACAATACTAATAATAATTGCATGACAGGAAAACCATCAGCTAGATACCATGTTTCCATGAAAATAAGACAGGGTCTTATTTTCTTTTCACTCCTGAAATAAGCCCTTGCCTTATTTTCGAGGAGGTCTTATTATTTTTAAGGTGCAGGAGGTAGCAAGCGTGGTCACCTGCTGTTTTGCTATATTTTCAGAGAGGGCTTATTTTAGCGCATGCGCTCAAAAGCCTGATTGGGCTTATTAACCAGGGAGGTCTTATTTTAGGGGAAACTGGGTAGTGAAGGACATGCAATTTAAAAAAAAGAAGCAGCTCTCCATGACTTTCACTAAGAGTGAAAATATATTTTGCCTTTCTGTTTGTATATAGCCAAGCTTGGCAGTCAGCAAAGTGATAATGACCTAACTCATATACATTAAGGGTTTGCATCATTTAGAAACAATGCAATGATTTACAAGTTTTTTAAAGGTCATTGGCTTATCTAGCCAAATAAGGACAATTCTGGCCAGTAGCACTCCCTAGCATCTCTTTCATTAATCCATTTTCTGATAGCTCATAACCAGAAATGATTGAACCTGAAATGTTTTGCACATAGATTTTTTTTAAAAAAGCATGCACATTGCTCTGTCATTGAAAATTGACCATTCCCCCTGTTGATTTGAAATAAATGTTGTTCTTGCCCTAAGATCAAGACCCTAAGACCATCTCTTGGCAGGTTGCATGCCATAAATACCAAATAAATACCACTGTAAGCCATTCTTCTCATCCAAGGCGAAAGACGATCTAGGGTGTAGTGGAAATGGCCCTCTACTGGCTCCCACCTGAAGAAAGAAGGACCATTGCTGGTGGTAAAAATAATTTCTCCTCAAGTAAAAGTCTCTAATGCATCTCGACGTCCGGAAGAAGTTGGTTCTGTTCAGTGGTAGGATTAAAAAAAAATATTACTGGTTATGTGGGCGTGGCTTGGTGGGCGTGGCATAACTTGGTGGGTGTGGCTTGGTGGTCATTGCAGGGGAAGGATACTGCAAAATTCCCATTTCCTCCCGATCAGCTGTGACTCGGGAGGCAGAGAATAGATGGGGGAGAGGCCATTCAGCGATGGTATTTACCAGTTCGCCAAACTACTCAAAATTTCAACTACCGGCTCTCCAGAATTGATCAGATCCTGCTGAATACCACCTCTGATTCTGTTGGTCTGTTTGCAGACAGCCCTAAAGTTTTGTGCATGGTCTTAAGCCCCATGGATGATACTGATCCTGTTAAATTCTAAATCCTGAGATCTTTCCAGCCATGATAAACTGTAGTTAGCATAGCAAAAGAGCCCCCTTCGCTTTTTGTGCTCATTAATACAAGACTTTACTGCTCTGTTTCTTCTTAATCCTACATTAGATTGTCCTGTGTTCAGTGATATTATATCTTTCCCCGATGTGAAATTTAACATACATACTTTAATCCACACACATTTTGAATAAAGCACACACAAAAAGTCAACACATCTGCTGATCTCACCACATCAGAAAATATGCATGCACACATACAGTAATCTTTGGAGATTGCTAGCTGAAAAGGATTGTCTATTCTTGAACTAAAAATGGTTTGCAGTTATACTCATCTTCTTTCACATTGTTGCCTATACTCATGGGTATAGGAAGCATAAGCAGAAACTATTGTTGTAGAGGCAAAATTGGCAAATCTTTAACCATGTAAAAAAATACTTAAATATGTCTAAGGATGCTTTTTATGTTGGTCTAGTGTGTCAGGATCTCAAATCTGATACATCGGTGACATCCCAAAATATTTCAAATGATATTAATGTTTCCTGTTAATCAACTGATATCCAGCAGTCCCAATAATGATGCTTCTTTGGGATGCTAAATCCCAGGTTGATGTGGCATCCCTATAATGACCAGGGCACAGAGGCAGTGGAAACTTCAGCCAGGGGAAAGCAAAATATTGAAAGGAATACAAAAAAGGTTGTATTAAGTGATTTCCTGGGGGTGGGGGGAATCGCTCCATCAAAACTGCTGGTTCCTGAACAACAAATAAAACTAAAATATATTTGGCTCTGCTATAGCATAAATTATACATCAAATGCTATGCCATTTGTAACACTGTCAAGAGTATGTGTTCTTTCTAATAGAAAATCTGAAGAACCACTAGCTGGCAGCAGTGACTTAGAGGCTTCTCTCTTTCCTGCCATCTACTGGTTGTAGAGTGTTTTGCTGGCAGAAGGCTGCAGGAAGCTGTTGGAACTGAAAAAGGAGGCCAGGAGGGCTGTGTGCAGCCCTCCCAAGCTCTGTTTTTGCTGGCAGAGGGCTGCCGGGTGCCATCAGAGCCAAAGACAGAGGGCCAGGCTAGGTACTTGACCTCCACTGCCTGGGGCTCTGGACAGCCTGTGCTCCATCCATGTGGCCCTCCATGTGGCCTGAGAAGGACAGTGAGTCTCCTCTGTTTGGCCTTCTCCCTGGTCTTGCCTTCTTCCACTAGAGACAATGGATCCCCCTCCCAGCCCTTCCCCAGGCCACCACAGGTGCCCCCAACTTGAGTGACATCGAGCTGGCCACTCCCACTCTGGCCATGCCCACCCAACCCCCAGGCCAAACATAACCGTGATGTGGCCCTCAATGAAATCAAGTTTGACACCCCTGGCCCTGACTTTAGCCACTAAGCCCTCATTTCATTCACCACCAAAAGCAATAAAGGCAATTTACCGCCGCCTCTGACATTGCACACGCCAATGACTTCCTGTCCTGTACGTATCTGTAAGGAAAAGCTCTCTGCCTATAGCAGCTGCACAAACAGATGTATGCACAAAGGTTTTCCTTCACCAGATGTTTGCGCTGGATGCCTGAATTTGCCAGCCCCCTCCCCCTCCCACCAAGTTTATGCCTTTTAATAAAATTGATTGAGAACTAAGAAAAGAAACCTCAAATTCAATGAACCAAATTTACTATACTGGGGAAGAGGAAAGAAGCCATCCGAGGAGAATCCAACTTTATACATTTGCCAGAAGCAGAGATTCACCCATTCTAATCCAACAACAATTCCGCGGCTGTTGCTGCTGCTGCTTTTGCTACTGAGAACACTTTTCAATGCCAGCAGCTAGTGCTAAACACAGTGGTGTCATTTCTATTTTGCTTTGTACTCTTAGGCATAAGGGTCCTTCTTCAAAGCCACGGACTCCTCTAGTGGCAGTTATTGAAGATGTGGGGAGCTTCTCCTGCTAACCCTTGAACAACAACAAAAATTAAACCCCAAGGAACAATGTCAAGCTATCATATGTCCTGGCACCTTTTATTACTCAATGCAGAGTGCTAAAGAAACGGTTCCATTGCAACTGAACAGCTAACTGGATTTTTAAAAAGCTGTTAAATGGAGTTTGGAGTGCAGACCCCGGTTAACAATATGTGGGGAAAGAAGTTTGTATTGATTAAATTGCTCTCACCGTAATATTCTAAAGAGACCCCCTTTGGTGAAGTGTGTTCAAACATTCACCTCTTGATTTCTTGGTGAGTCTATTGATACCTTTTAAACATTGTAGCTCAGTCAAAGAGAGGAGAAAACCTGTGGATCCTCAGAAATGTTCCAGCACGGAAACCACATTTCCCCTTGTTTAGAAGCTGAGCCTTGGTTTTGCATTTCTAAACGATGCATATGCAAAGTCAAAGGATCAGATTCCAATTAAGCTACAATTCACTTTCCTCCCCATAATCTATTTGTAAATGCTTTTTTACAATATTTTAATGCACTCTGCCATGCCAGCTGGTAAATAATAAATACAACACTATATACTTCAGGAAAGTCTGCATGCTGCAGCTTTGCAAAGAGCAAATAGCAAGCTCGCTAATGAGTTCACATTCATTTTCATTTTATCGATTGCCATAAGCTAGGTAGGTAATGAAAAAGATCCAATATGACATGGCACAGCAGTTGCAAACTTAACAGTGCTGTCTGACTCATCCAGGAAAGGCTGGAGGAATCCAAACACCTACGGAGAATGTGCTCGCAGCTCACAGCTTCCCAACGCCAGGCTGCCAAGCAAAGGTGCCAGCTTTGGTGTTCTCAAAGGAAGGAGACAGCTTTTAATTCCCCCCAAATTGGCTTCGAAAATGACTGTTCTTCCTCACTCTTAGGACAGCATTGTTAGGAACGAAGGGACGTTTAATGATATTCAATTTTGTTCCATTTTAGAACAACGTAGTTCAATAGGAGGAATCTGTTGCTTAAATTGAGTGTACTCCTATTCTTAGCATTGTTACTGAGAGCAGAGTGGGGTGCCCCAACACTGGCCTCTATAAAGTGTCTTTTTTAGGGGGAGTGGGGTAGTAGGTATTGCAGAACCACAAAGAGGGCAATTGCATGGTGTTATGTTCTGGGTGAAGAATGGAGGCTAGGCCTGAGTGACTTCTAACAGCTCTTTATTCAAAACTGCCTGTAAGGCAACTGTTTCTCCCTGGCTGACACAGCTGCTTTTATAGGGAAGGTGATCAGCCCACACCAATCAGGAGAGAGTATTTTCCCGCTCCAACAGAGGATGAGACTGAGAACTTCAACTGACAACTAGCATATTTTTCAGAGTATAAGACGCACCTTGCCCCCCTTAAAAGAGTGTGGAAATGTTGGTACATCTTATACACTGAATACGAAGCCCCCACATCCAATTTTTGAAAAAAAAAAGGGGGTGAAAAATGAAGGCATTTTTGCCTTCCCCAGCCGCCAGAAGCACTCTGCAGACTTCAGCAGGGCTGGTAAAAGGCAAAAATGCTCCCGTTTTTGCGAAAAATGGCTTGTTTTCCACCCATTTTTCACAAAAACAGGAGCATTTTTGCCTTTCCCAGCCCTGCGGAAGCCTGCAGAGTGCTCCTAGGGGCTGGGGAAGAGAAAAACTTTTTTCTTACTTAGTTCTTCGAAATCTCGGTGCATCTTATACACTGGTATGTCTTATAGTCCGAAAAATATGGTATATAAAATACATAATACCCAGGGTGACTGATCTAAATTTTCCAGTTTCAAGGGGACAAAACGGATTCTTTAAAATCCAAGTCTCTTCCTGAAAAATTCAGTAATCAAAGGCTTAATGAAACACACACGCACACACGCACACACACAAACACACACACACACACACCTTCTATTAGTTTGCACTATTTCCAATTTAAAATCCTAATTCTACTTTACACAGCATATGAAAGATATTATCTTTTTATATTGCAAAAGATATGCTGCTAACATCAACAGATGTTCAGCTTCTTACTAGGTATATGTACTGACTTTACAGCGTTAGAGACTAATTTGGTTCTGCACCTAATAACGGCAGCAAGACTGTTGGTGGCGCAATACTGGAAGAAAGAAGACTTGCCTACAACTCAAGAATGGACATTGAAAGTCACAAACCTAGCTGAGATGGCGAAAATATCGGCATATCTTAAAGACCACTCAAATGAGAGATATAAACGAGACTGGGAAAAATGGATTGACTATATACAAAACAAATATGGGACTAAGAAATTACAAATAGCCTATGCTTAAGATTAGGAATAATCTAAACTGCTCAAAGTTAGTGTAACAGAAAGAAGCTGAGTTCCATGTAGAGATGTTATTAACTTCTTTTTTTTATTTCCTTTGTCTCAATATATTTTAGACTGTGTTTGTTAAAAATCTATACCGTTTACGGGCTCTGGGAAGTTGGGGGGGGAAGGGAGGTGGGGTGTTAGGGGGGAGGGGGGAGGGGGGATATATAGTATGTGCTAGATTTTAAAGTAACATGAAGGCACTTGTATACTGTTGCTCTTTAATTTCACTGTAAAAATAGGACAAGCTGAATATATTAATAGATTGTAGAAATACACCGAAGGGAGGAGTAGAGGGATAGAAGAAAGAGGAGTAGCGAGGGTGGGAGAGAGGACTGGAGGGAGGAGGAGAAGGAAGGGAGGGAGTGTATCGGGAGAGAGGAGTGGTAGAGGGGGAGGGGAAGTAGGGTAGAGGGGAATGATGGAGGGAAGAAGGGAAATTGGAGGGGGGCGAAAGAAAGGGTGTATGAAGGGTCGAAGGGTTACATTGGGTTTCTATTTTTGGGGGTATTGCCGACAAGAGGAATGGCTGTGTTTATTGTTTAATGTTATATGGCCCCGGTTATGCACAGTATATATGTGACTGTACGAAAATGAAATGGAAAATAAAAACAGATTTAAAAAAAAAAACATCAACAGATGTTCAGCTTCTGGTATAAATACTGCATATACTGCATCTGGTTTCAAATATACGTCAGTTGGATGAACCTATTATGTATCTTCGGTCCTGAAGTAAAATTGACCATTGTCTTTGCAGCATCATGTGCAAGCATAGGAAACTTTTTTTATGGGAAAAGTGTTTTACCAAAGTCTTCCAAATCGTTATTTTCTGACATCTTCCTGAGTTTCTGGATCACATATAGGCCTGGGTGCGACCGTGTTATATCTTGGATGGCTTATAATAATGTTTAAATGTTTAGGGAACAGATTCCTGTTAAAGATGATTTGGCTTAAAACCAGAATCAAATTCTTAAAAAAAAAATCTGTGTGTCTTACCAAAGCAAATCTACCTTAAAGTGACTAATAAACAACATTTCACTGTCGAGCAGGGGTGGGCTGCTACGGGTTTGCTCGGGTTCAGGAGAGCCCGTAGCTAACATTATAGCCGGTTTGGAGAACCTCCAAATCCTACCCCTGGCTGGCCCCGCCCACCCTGTCCCTCCCTGCCCCTCCCAGGAGTCTCCACACGGACTGTTTTTGATTCGAGGTAAGTGCAGGTCCCGCACAGAGGCTCAGGGAGGGGGGAAAGCAGGCCTCCCTGAAGTTCCAATTTTGGCCTCCCAAGCCTGGGGGAGGCAGTTTTTGCTCTCCCAGAGACTCAAGGAAAGCCTCCGGAGCCTGGGGAGGGCAAAAATGCCCCCTGCCATGGTGCAGGAGGCCAACTAGGCCATGCCCACCATGGCCATGCCCACCCAGCCACCGGGCAGAAAATCCGTTGCTGAAGTTTTTGAAGCCCATCCCTGCTGTGGAGTCCTGGTTGGTCGCTGAGCTTGGTTGTTTTCTTGCAGACATTTTAGTATTCAAATAGGTAACATCATCTATGCGACAAGGGAGTGGAGTTTGCTCTCTGTTTATATACGAGTGGCTTGCCCTGTAAGTGTTGGTGGAAGTTTTGATGCAAACAAAAGATAATTTACACACACTTTCAAATTTATTTCAGTGTTTGGAGGAAGATCAAAAGACCTCAGCTCCAAGTTTGAAATATTTTACAAGACTTCCTATCTTTCTTTTAAACTAGTTATTTGATTTTACACTACTTTTAAGTTATTTTGTGATGAATTGAACTGAACATTGAATAAACCTCTCTGGTATACATTGCAATTACCTATTGCAAAAGGTTGACTTAAATTCTCATACTTTCACGTTTGTCTTTGAGGATTTATTTTAATTTTTGTCACTGACTGGAATCAGGTATGTCAACAGTCAATTCCACTTTGGATTCAAACTGAGAATTATTATTTGACAACATTGCAATCTCAACAATTATTGGGATTGCTTATTGTAAAGGGATTAAATTTCACTACCTGCATTTAGTGAAATACCACAAGATATATATAGAAAAATATTGGGTTGAATATATAATGTTGACTCTTCAAGAAAAGCATACAAAAGGAGCAATCCATATTTTTAAATAGCAGCTTTGGGGGCAGGGAAAATTGAGCCTCTGACAATATTATTCCTCATTTCTGTTACAGATTTTTTAAAATTGATTTCTCTCAGAGTGCTTCTTAACAGTTGATTTTACTCTAGCATTTGTCATTGGTTCTATCAGATCCAGATGCTGCTTGCAGATTCACAATGGTGGTGGATCACAGAGGAATTAATTATGGTTCCCAAGCCCTTTCTCACGGAAAGTTGATGGAATTGATATTTACACAACCTCAGAATATCCTATCTAGTTAAAAATGCTTTAAGTGATTGATGATGCAGCAGCAACAACAAAATAGGCACATCAAAGAATAGGCACATCAAAGGATGTTTAATTGGGGGTAATTGAAATCGCCTCACTGCTGTATATGCTACTTAAGAGTTGTTCATTAGGTCAGATGGTTTGGACTTGTCCTATTGTGGCCAGATTTTGGACTGTAGCAGTGACAAGTCTAGTGGTTAAGGAACCAGGCTGGAAAGCAAGAGTTCATGAGTTCAAATCCCTATTTAGCCATGAAAGCCCGTTAGGTGGACATTGGGCCAGTCAATCAGCCCAATCCACTTCACAGGTTTATTGTTGTGGGGAAAATAGAGAAGGAAGATAATGTGTTGGATATATTCATTGTCTTGAGTTATTTGTAAACATAATAAAGGCAGGATATAAATAAATATCAGTTTGGTAGCCATTATTTGGTAGCCATTTCCCAAATAAACAACTAATTCCCACAACACTGTCATATTACTAAGACTGTATTACTATTCTTCTTCTCTTCCTTCCTAGTACCTATCTCTTCCCATTTATGACTATAACCACATTGCTTGCATCTTTACCATTTATATTGATTTATTTGTTTCCTAGTATAATTTGATGGTTTATTGGTAACCTATGACTATCACTAAGTGTTGTATCTTATGATTCTAGATGAATGTATTCTATTTTATTTGTCTTTATGTACGCTGAGAGCATATGCATCAAAGACAAATTCCTTGTGTGTCCAATCACACTTGTCCAATAAAGAATTATCTTCCCTTCTCTTCTCGTCAGGTTGTATATGTTCTACTTGGCTATATCCCTAGTACAGTGTTTCTCAACCTTGGCAACTTGAAGATGTCCAGACTTCAACTCCCAGAATTCCCCAGCCAGCATTCGTGAACATCTTCAAGTTGCCAAGGTTGAGAAACACTGCCCTAGCATCTGGAATCAAACCTAGCACCAAAAACGGCAGATGTGTCAGACATGATAGTAGCTAAAAGTATTAAAAGAAATGCATAGCATAGACATGTGTCAGACATGATAGTAGCTAAAAGTATTAAAAGAAATGCATAGCATAGACTGGTGACAAGCTACACAGCTTTCCTTTTTTTATCCTCTGGGCCTTTCTAGGAATTTACCTACCCAGAAATCCATTTTGGTATCTTTAATAAACAATCGTTCTTCATTTGTACACAATTTTAATGCAAATATATTTTTATTTTTATAAAAATAGCTGTAGCTAGGAAAGGCATTAAAATATTTCATTTTAATTACTGTTTTGATTATTTCATTTTACTTCTGTATCACCATCCCCACCCTCATCTTTTTCAGACTCTTTAGAGAGTTTTGGCAAAATAATTGTGCTATAAGCTTTGAAGCAAATAAAGTATTTAAATATTATTTTGCTTTTAAATCACTTGACTGAATACAAGATAACACATTATTTATAAGTAAGTATTTA
Organism: Thamnophis sirtalis; assembly: GCF_051295495.1. Classification (NCBI taxonomy): domain Eukaryota; kingdom Metazoa; phylum Chordata; class Lepidosauria; order Squamata; family Natricidae; genus Thamnophis; species Thamnophis sirtalis. Next base: position 28,016,224 of record NW_028261381.1, on the reverse strand, counting down.
ACTTCCTGCATGTTTCTAGAGATGAGTAGGAGGGCTGATTAAACAGTAAACCTAAGGTGGATTTTCAATTTTTCATTCAATCATGCATGATTTAACTAGCTTAATTTCTGTGTTGAAGCATGTCTCTGGCTCCTGTCACTTTGAATTATAAATATGTGGGGTGGGGGGAGAGACTATTAAAAAACACAGTAACTATTACTTCCTGAGTGACATGCTAAATGCTTTACTATGCATTTCCATCAGTAAGTAAATATGACATTGAGCGTTCATAGGCCACTGACTATTGATGACATAGTGTCATCAAAATACATCCAGGAATGTCTTTCACACTTCATACAGTTTTATTAACATTACATTAGACAAATGTGTTACTCAGCACAGCTACACAGAAAAAAATGTCTAACTACAATGAAGCCAATATAAGTACGGATTGCTAAGCCAACGTGAGAAGATCTTCTTCTATAACCAAGTATTGTTACTATCATTTAAAAAAGTGGAAAGAAAACTTTCTTCCTTTCTTCCCCAGCTACTCAAAAAGTGACTATAGGTAGTCTTCCACTTACAACAGTTCATCTAGTCATTGTTCAAAGAGAGAAGAAACTTAGAACTGAGGATAAATTTCCTGACAGTTAGAACAATTAATCAGTGGAACAACTTGCCTCCAGAAGTTGTGAATGATCCAACACTGGATGTTTTTAAGAAGATGTTGGATAGCCATTTGTCTGAAGTGGTGTAGGGTTTCCTGACTAAGCAGGGGGTTGGACTAGAAGACCTCCAAGGTCCCTTCCAATTCCGTTATTCTATTCTATTCTATGATCATTTTTCACACTTATGACCTTTGCAGCATCCCCATGATGATTTGATCAAAATTCAGACGCTTGGCAACTGGTTCACACTTATGACCATTGCTATATCCTAAGGTCATGTGATCACCTATTTTTTTGACAAGCAAAGCCAATGGGGAAACCAATTTCACTTAACAACCAGGTTACTAACTTATCAACTGCAGCGATTCACTTCAACAACTGTTGCAAGAAAGGTTGCAAAATGGGGCAAAACTCACTTAATAAATGTCTCACTTAACCAATTTTGGACTCAATTGTGGTTGTATGTCAAGGACTGCTGTCGTCATGATCAGAGGAGAGGTTTCTTTCCCCAGCACTTCAGAGAAGTCTAATATCGGCAGGGCCCATGGATATGAATGTGATTCATTGGGGCATCCATTCGTACATTCATATATTTTGACCTTCATTTTCTATGCAAGGTAGGTGAGTGGGCATGCCCATTAGCTGTGGGTACTAATTTTATTATTTTTCCTTTAAAAACACGGTGTCCTTTTCTATAACAAAATTATGCTCATTTTTCAAATGACTTTATTTAAGGCATTAGGGGGAAATTCCAGGTTTCACTCCTACAATCATGGTGGTATTAAGACTAAAGCCAGTATGAAAGTTGCTATCACATTCTAATAGGTAGTGTGAAGGAAGGACAAAATTATAAAATATTAGGAAAGCAATCGTAACTGCATTCAGATAGGACAACCCCCAGTCTGACTTTGTCTGATCTTAGAGGCTAACTGGTTCAGCCCATATTAGTGTTTGGATGTGGAACCAAGGAAGACTCAAATGCAGAAGCTAACAATTTCTCTTATACTACCAAGAAATATGTATGGATGTAGTGAACAGGAATCTAACTTAATTAAATAATATTTTTAATCATATCCAGTCCATTTAATTCAAGTACATTTGAATTAAATCCAATTGCATTTCATTTTGTTCTGCACTCACCCACCAAACAAGGGAAGCAATCATCACAAGGAAGATTCTCAGGGAGGGAATGGAATAGAATAGAATGGAATGGAATAAGTGCTTCTGTACTCTTTCTATCAAAATGTCTATAATCTTTCCAATCTAAAAATCCCATGAAATCTATTTTTATTGTCCTCTCCCCTATCTTCCTACGCTGGTATAGTACCATATTATTATATCTGAAAAGAGGATTTGAGGATTATAGGCAGCATACATTCAGCTTTGCAGTATGAAATGCTGATAAGAGAATGAGAGTAAAAATACAAAGAAATAATATGGAGACTTTCCAAAGGAGATTTCCTAATTGGAACCCAGTTATTTATATAAAGATGTACATGTTATGCATGTTAATTCAGTTTTTAAAAATGCCTCTGCCAATGTGTTTGAAATTTTAAATATTGGAAAACAGCTCAGGAAAGGAAGTCAGAATAAGGACTTTTAAAGATTTTATTAGCAAACCTGTGAATCACAAGTTTTTTTATATGCATATAGGTGAACATGGTTTTGAATGACTTAATATTCTATATATTTAATTTTGCTAATTAATTTTCTTCCAGTGTTTTGATGAGTTGGATATGGCTTGCAATAAAAATGAAGGCACAGTGGTAAGGACAACTGCATAGCAAGGTTAAGTGCATTCTTGTCTTTGGTAACCATAATTACCTTTAAACAGGAAAAAAAAGTATTCTCAGCCCTGACAGCTAATTTACTATGAGTATATGCACCCAATTTATAAAAATGTAATATTGATGAAAAATAATCTTACACTGGTACTCATCAAAATTATTTTATTGTTCAAGTCTTTTATTATATAAATGAGAAAAGATTAATTTTGCAAGATGGGATTGTCGGAGATTGCTGCATAAACGAGATGCATGTCAGCACTAAATTTAATTATTGATCACAATACAATAGTGCTGACATTTCCAATCCCAAAGCTTCCAGTAAGTATCAGCAGATTTAAAATATATAGAGAGGGAGAGGGAGAGAAAGAGACCAAAGAAAAATATTTAATTGCAGATCCCCACATTTTATTAAATATTTGATTACAGTTAGATAAAATATTAATCACAACTTCCAATTCCAATCACCCACCATTTTGCATTCATGTATTGAATACAAGAAAGGATTGACCAGTCTAATTATTCCATGATTTGTGTCTTAAAATGGTTCCACCAATCTTTTAATCTGGATCTTTGAATTCAAGAATAGCAAAACATGCTAGAGAGGTTTTTCCTCGGCTGTCTTGGAAAAGCTCTGCGAGATATAATAGAGCAACTCCAGAGAGTACAGCTTGAAGTTGCTTTTACAATACTGGATGCTACGTGCATCCCGAGATGACTAGACACCTCGGAGAAATCTCATCCTGATTTACAACCCTTGATCCCTAGTTGCCAAGAAGGTATTTGGAGTATTTTCTGAAGGCAGGAGACACATACGGTCTTCTAGCAATTCAGAAAAATACGCTGGTCACACTAAGTCAAATCGTAACATTATAAAATGGCTTCATTCCAGCACAAACATAAAAGGAAGGAAAAAGCATTTCATTATGCAGCTGACATTCCTTATGAAAAGTATAACGCAGAATGCATATAGATTGAGCCCCATATTCTTTTAGTGGAAACCGGTTACTTTTGACAGTGTACATGGACAAGGAGGAAGTATATTGTGCGCATGTTTCTGAGTTTATGGGAGAAAATGTGTGTGCATGTGAGAAATGTGTAGGGGAGGGGGGATTGGCATTAATACGAACACACGTTGTGTAGTTCCCCACTTGGCAAATTGTGAGGTTTTCTGATCAAGAATATTAACCGGCCATGTTGCATGATAGGACCTCTCTAAACACAATTATAGTAATTGTGTGAACAGTAAACATGCAGCAGGCAAAGCAGTTTCCTTTTGATAGGACAGCAAGTGGGCAGCTAATAAAGATAGAAACTGGGTTGGAAAGTAACCAACATCCATCGTACTGGTTCCCATGAGAAGTGCCAAGTGAAAATTATGGGTACAACAGTCCACTGGCGGAGGAGAGGGAACAGTCCACTGGCGGAGGAGAGGGAATCTGTCTTGTCTTCCATTCTGTTCCCTATCCCTATCTATTCTCTATTCTTTTTTTTAAAAAAGTATTCATTTTCTCGCAAAAAGACATACAAAATAGGAGAAAAAGGAACATCGGTAGGCCATTGTTTCTATTTCTTTTAGTTAATGTTCTGAAAAGTTCCACACGACAATGCTATGATGTTGATGCATGCTGTGCTTCAGCTAAGACATATGATTGACAGTTACGCCATTATTTTCACAATCTGGACTGATTGCTAAGAATAAATGCTAATCTTTATCTATTCAGGCGTGTGTGTGTGTGTGTGTGTGTGTGTGTGTGTGTGTGTGTGTGTGTGTACCTCCCTCCCATCCTCTCCCCTACTCCCCGTATTTTTCATTATTTTTTCCCACCAGTGTAGAATTTATCTATTTGGTATACTCCTCATTCTGTTTTCTTTTACCAGTCTACGCTGGGTTGGAATGAAACACCTGGACAACTACTCTCTAATGGAACTTCTGGTATGATAGCTGTATTAGTAAATACCCACTAGTACACACTATGGTACATGACTCATTAGATGCCAATAAATGAGTCATCTAATTTAGACTAATTGAGTTGTACCCAGAGATTCTGTATGCATATGCAGATAGCTTTTTGTATCAAGAGTGTTTTGCATGCGCAAAAGCTACCCCACAGTGTAAACCTACTCTATATTCAGTTTTAATTTAATCACAACTTGGTACTGTATATATATACTCAGGAGACAGAATATTTTTCTCTCTGCTCTTATAATTGGATGCTGGTATTTAACATTCTGAGGAATAAAAAGTAAGAAACTTTTCATATCATTGCATCTTTCATCGGATTAGATATTTAATATATTACAATATAGTACAGAATAGAAAATAGTGATTATTGCCAGCATCTAATAGAAATATTCTTGCCATAAAATAAGAATTAGAATGTCATTGAATATTCCGGTGTAGAATTTTTCTTTTATATTTCTCTCCAAACTTTTCCTCCAGTCTTCCATTTTCCTTATCCCAACGCATCATTTAGAGAGAACATGAATGAATCCAGAAACAATCCTGAGTGACACCATAGGATTTAATGGTACAGAGATGAACACATAATTAAAGGTAAAGGTTTCCCTTGTACTGTGGTATCTGATCTGATTCAAGGGAGCAGTGCTCATCTCTGTTTCTTAGCTGAGGGAACCAGCATTGTCTGAAGATGCTTCCGTAGTCATGGGGCCAACATGACTAATACCCCAAGTTGAATGGAACGCTGTTACCTTCCCACTGAAGTGGTACCTATTTATCTACTCACATTTGCATGTTTTTGAACTGCTAGGTGGGCAGGAGTGGGGCAAGGATGGGAGCTCACCCTGCCGCACTGCACTTGGGTCTCCAACCCAGGCTGTCAGCATTCCAGCTGACAAGTTCAGTGCTCAATAGTGCTCAACTAAAGAACTCCAAAAAATAGAAGAAGAAACTGAAGCTAAATCTATGAATGCTGAAATCCAGCAGACCTATGAAATGTCAAACATTGAGAAAGGAGCATATATTAAGATAGGGGTGTCAAACTGGGCCAGATGCGTCATGTGCAGGTCACGTCCACTCCAGCTCCGCAAATGGGGAAAACGTTGCAAAACATCACATGACAGCAACATGACACGGCAAGTTTGACACCCATGTATTAGAACATGTTACTTTACCAAGACATTCCTGGAAAAAATGGAATTGATATCTGATGATTCAGAAATCTGTAAACAGACAATGTAACACACTAGGTGAATATGACCTTGTGGACGACCCTCAATCTGTCAAGGACCTTGGAGTACTCATATCAAACGATTTAAGCGCTAGCGCTCACTGTAACAGCATTGCCAAAAAGGCATTAAGAGTTGTTAATCTAATCTTACGAAGTTTCTCCTCCGGTAATATTGCATTGCTAACTAGGGCGTACAAAATCTTTGCTAAACCAATTCTCGAATGCAGCTCATCTGTCTGGACTCCACACTGTATATCAGACTTTAATACAATTGAGTGAGTCCAGAGGTATTTCACGAGAAGAGTACTAAACTGCTCCACTCGCAACAGAATACTCTACACCACCCAGCTTGAAATGTTGGGCTTGGACAACCTAGAACTATGCCGTCTATGGTTGAACTTAAGTATAGTACACAAAATTATCGTCTACAACATCCTACTGGTCAATGATTATTTCAGCTTCAACCGCAATAATACAAGATCACACAACAGATACAAAATCAATATAAAACGTTCCAAACTTGATTGCAGAAAATACGACTTCAGCAACAGAGTGGTCAATGCCTGGAATGCACTACCTGACTCTGTTGTTATATCCTCTAATCCTCATAGCTTCAACCTTAAACTGTCTACTATTGACCTCACTGCATTCCTAAGAGGTCTGTAAGGGGCATGCATAAGCGCACCATCGTGCCTACTGTCCCTGTCCTACTGTCCCCATTTGTTCATACCCATTTCATTCATACTCATGTTTATTCTTATTCTTATTATCTTGTACAAGATTGACAAATCAAATCAATCAATAAATAAAATAAATATTTTTTTTCTAAATGTATATCAGTGAATTGATAGAGAAGACCATATCCAAACTCTGCATTTAGAACATGGGGTGGCAAGTGGGTCTTCAGCCATGGCGTTGTCAGTCTTATAACATTACTGGCATGCGATTATTTACGATTGCCTTGTCAGGGAAAGGATATTTCACAATTAAGTATAGCTCTAACAATTCCATCTCTGAAAGAAGATGCCAAATCCCCAAGCAATGTAAGAGTTTTGTTTAATTAATAAAATAATGGAAGATACAGCTATGAATACCAGAGCAATTAAGAAACTAACTAGGGAGGGAGGGAAGAAAGGAGGGAGGGAGGGAAGGAAGGAATTTGCACTAGACTTAGATTGATGCTTTCATTCCCGTTAGTGCAGCAGTCTATTTCTCCAGTTTAAGAACGATTGTGGGATATAAGCTTTATTTTTAAAGTGATTCTTAGATTTCCTTGAAAAAGAAATGCTGGCAATGCAAAATCCACATTTTATATAACCTCTGCAGGAAAGGTAGAGTGTTATTTTTAACATGTTAATGTCTGTACCAAGAGTTCCTCCTTTTAGGGAAAATAGCCATTCAAAGTCCTGAACCTTCCTTTTCATACATCGCTTTTTGTTTCCAATTTATCTGGCTTTTGTGCGGCAGCAAATGGTATAACCACATCGTAGCGTTATACTGAAGAAGTTCATATTTAACCTGACCTATTTGGAATGGGAATCCATACACCAGTATAAGACCCTTTGTGGTACTTCTTTGATAATTCTTTGCAAGTTTCCATTAGAAACCGGGAAAAGCCACTTCAAGAGTGAACACTTACAGCTTACTGTTTACCCATACACTCATAAGATCAAAACCCTTGGTCTTACTGTTTTTGTTAACAAGGAGCACTAAAAGTCTTCCCACCTACTGAGTTTCGGTTTCCATTTTACAATCTGAGATGACAGACGGCACAAAAATGATGAGAAAACTGTGGGGAGGCTTCCAGAAGATTGATTCTCTCATCAGCTGATTCTTTTCTAGTTAGTCTTTTATTGACTACAAAGGTAGAGCCAATGCAGAAGAGGAAAACCAGTCTGCCCTGTTTAATCCTGAGGGCATTGGCAAAAGGTGATCACTTTTTGAGAAAACAGAGGCCTACAAGGAAATCAGCACACGGTATGAGCTGTTAAGCTGATTTAAACACACGAGGGACGCCTGGGGTTGAGCTCAAGATCTCTGAGGTGTGAGATGAGAATGAAACCATTCCACAGACTAATATTACTGGGCTTTACTAGCAGGTGGTATAGTTGATCAGCCAGGAACCTGTGATTTGAAGAATAGGCCAATATATCTGAAAGACATGAAAAGTCATTCATTTCCCCCCAACTACCCCCTCTTTTCCACCACAATCAAAAATAGTGAAGTTTGATCATCTTGTCCCATGCATTCTTTGAAAACCAGCCTGAGACAGACTGAGCAAAATTATTTTGGTTGTATGCAGCCTGAAAGATATTAAATATATAAGTATATGAAGGGTGAAATAAACAGAATGTGCACATTTCCTCTGCTGAAAAATTGCACTCCATTGTCTAGGGTACGTGTCAAAATTATGTGTAAAAGCAACCCAAGAAACAATGAAGAACCCATCACAAGTTCTGATATGGGAATGGGGTGAGGTACACCAATTTTGTATTTAGTTATAATGTCTACCACTGGCTTTATCTTCATTTTAAATCTGGACAAGCAAGTGCCAAAATCATACTTATTTGACAGCAAAAAGAAATAATATTTTGAATAACTGACTAAACATAAACAATAGAGTATAATAGCAGTAGTAATACCAGCAGTAAGTTGCCTCCATATAGCCTAAGGGCTTGTTGATTATTATTTAATGACAGTAAAATCTTCCTTCTCAGATCTCTCAATATATATAAAGAATCAAGTAACTTGGTAACTTGGAGGACTTGTGGATCAAAAGGTGTTTTGTTGTTCGTTCTGAAGAGTGTTGTGTTGTCAGTTCTAAAACCTGTGCCAAAGATTAACATCTGTCTACCAAGTTATTGAACACAGGTCTCCAACACTCTTTCATTCTTTTATCCATGGGGGCCATTGAATGTATTGGGATACAAGTCATATATATCAACGACCTAGCATCCCTCCATCAAACAAGGAAGGCCATGTGAGAGTATATTATTTTATTCAGACAAACAGAAAGTAATGGTCAAATGAGACTAACCTAAACATGGTCCTTTGTCATGGTCAGATCATGCTGCCCACCAAGGAGGTAGGACCTCCAAATTAATTAATTAATTAATTAATTAATTAATTAATTAATTAATTAATTAATATTGCAGGGTTTCTGGGGAAAATTGAGGTTATTCCTGAAATTCTAACAATATTTAATTGAAACCTCAACACTGCTTAAAATAAGTAGGTGACAACAGTCCTAATTTGTATTACACCTGTTTGGACTCCCACTGGCCATAGATACTGGGGAGCTCCTGGTTCTCAGAAGAATTCTGAAAAATGAAATGGCATAAAAGATGCCTGGAGGATGACTGGAAGATAAGTAAAAATAACCAAATAAAAAGTAAAAATGACCAAGCATAGGTAAGAACATTTAAGGATTGCCTTGTGATGTTACGAATGCAAAAATCTAATTATGTTGCAACTCTTAACATGCCTGCACTTAGACTACTAGCAGGGTGACCTAGTCCTTCTGCTAGGGTTGCTGTGATGATTACTGAAGGCATTCAACAGATAAAATCACTTAGATCCACTAGTTCTCTGAGTTGACTGAGTCATGGTCTGGCTTAGTTGAAAATACATATCCACAAATCCCCAAAATATACATGAGTGTTGGAGAAGAGGAGATCTGTAGCGGAATCCAAAATTTCTGGTCTAAAAATTTTGGGTATCTAACACATTAGGAAATTCTTCAATTCACGACTTGGCTTTTCCCTAAAGCTTACTGAATCAAAGAATAACATTAGAAATAGTGAGTTAAGAAAGGAATCGTATCAATACAGTTCCACTGTCTTTTCACATGTGCCAACAGGAATAAGAAAAACCCTAATTTTTAATTATTAGTGTTGATATTTGTTTGTTCATCCATCATAGAAGGGGAAAGACCAACTGGGGTCTTGCTTAGATGTTGTGTGCACTTTATGATTCTTTCCTACATGTAGATGGCAATAAGGTATTTGCTCACACAATCTTCAGTTCTCTAGATTTCAGGTTTTGAAGAATCTCATTGATTTTGGTCACCAGCTGCCTCACCCCCAAGAGGAAAGCTAAGCCTCAGTGCTTTCTTATTTCCCATAGGTTTTATTTCTTTTTTCTTTTTTTGTTGGTTTACCTGCTAAGCATTATTGGGTTGAGATACAATCAATATAAAATCCAATGTAAGCAAATTTCCATATGTTAATAACTGCCAAGCAAATCTACACCTCATCAGCATTTCTTCTATTTCAAAAGAACAGAGCTAAAGTAAATGTAAAAACAAATTTAAACTCGATTGCTAATATTTAATAATTAGATTCAACACTATTATTTGGGATGTGATAATATACATAAATAATCAGAAGTATATTGGACTATGTTTAATAGTAAGGGACTTCCTCTGAAAAGAAGGACTTAGAAACCATAAAATATAAACTAAACCACTATTTAATTTAGTTCCTGACATGGAAGTACAAGCAGAACTGCACCCAAATTCTGTTCCCATTGTAAAATGCCCATTAACCAAAGCAAATGTTCAGATGTTCCTTAGTCAAGCAAAGTGAGCTTGGTTCAGATTTAAGATGTATTTTTCAATACATCTGTGCACTGAGTATTTAAATTACATAATGCAGATCTTATTGAAACTTGGAAATAAACATTTTTTTCTTTTTATGACCCTGTAATCCCTTGTATTGGATGGAGTTGTGGCAAAGTTTGCAGCAGATATATTCTCTTTGCAATTTGGAAATAAAGATTATCCAGGAAAAATATGCCTCTTAACCGGGAGTATAACCTACTGTATTAAGCGCAGAACTGTTTGGACCTGGAAGAGCATTGGATTTCCCCTCTTCAAGAATAGAAAGATAACCCTAACACCCGCTTCCTACCTCCATATCAGCTTCCATGACCAATATTGGTTATGATTACAGAAATCACAATTTCACACGGGGAACATTCCAGCATTATGTCTAGAGGCTATTCTTATGCTTAGGGGTGGGTTGTTGAGGATTTTTAACAGCTAACATCTCTATGTCCACATTAATTCTTGTCAGTCTATTCAGTCAGGTCTAGAGACTCAACTCTGTCAGTGGGGCATTTCAATTAGACAATGCAGACATATTTGTCTACTCTGAGTGGTAATAGCGTTCCAGCAGAGTTTTTCACATCGTCTCCTGCTCGATGTGTGAACTAAAGGGCACCAAACATAGGATTTTCTTTTTCCAAAATATATGCTCCATTACTGAACTGCAGCTTTTTCCTGCGATGAAGGTCGTGGCTTTATTAATTTCCCACAGATTAATTTCAAAACCAAGCATATTCACGTGTTAAGGAATTTTCTGTTCATTTTCTATTTGGAGTGAAGAAACATGTTTTGAACACGCAAAACAAGCAACAAAAAGTCAGCAGTTAAGCAATAATGAAGTTCCATAACCACATTGCTAGAACTGTCACAAACAATCATGTTACAGAGGGTGAAAAAATCCAGCACAAGACACTCAGTACTACAAGGTGAATCAGAATCTACTTCAAATCCCTCAGAATCCCAAGACTTCCAATTCCCAGTTAGCAATTGCAACAATGAGTGACTTGCCCCCCTTTTTAGATTCTATTGATGAAAATCGGGAGGGGTTTACTTTATTTATTACAATTCATTTAACACAGTTTAGAGGCTATATCAGTGATGGCTAACCTTTTTCTAAAGGTGTGCCAAAATTGGGTGTGTGCATGTGCGCTATCCCGTGTGTGCGCATGTCCACCCACCTGCGCCTGTGCAAGCGAAACGCCCCCACCTGCACATGCGCAAGCAACCCCCCATGCATGTGCAAGCGACCCCCGTGCAGGGGGAGGGGGAACTTTCACCCTCCCCAGCCTCCACTCCGGAGGCTTTTCTGAAGCATAGGGAGGGCGAAAACAGCCTCCCTGGCCCTCTGCAAGGGCGAAAACCAGCACATGCACACCGGAGCTGAGGGCTGCCGTGCTGGCAAATATGGTTCTGTGTGCTACCTGTGACACACATGCCATAGGTTCGCCATCACGGGGCTATATGATCTGAATTACTCTAAGTGGCTTACATTAAGAAAAGTAAGTATAATAAGAAAGCAGAAGAAAGACACAGATCATAAGCATCCAAAACAAACATCCTGCATAATGATAACACGTCCCACAGAGGCTCAATCATCACTCTGCCCCAAGTCCTGGGAGAGCAGCCAAGTTCTTCAATGACTTTCTGAACCTCATCATCAGAGTGGATCATCAGATTTTTGGGGAAAAGCTGTTCCAGAGGACAGGCACTATGAGAAAGAAGACATGCTTTCTGGATCCCACAAGATGACACTGCTTGATCAAAGTTCACCCACTCTGCCTGATATCACTTGTTGGGCAGAAACAATTAGAAATCAATTAGAAAAATCAGACAGTAGAAAGGCACCACATAAACATAAGTCACAGAACAGCCCAAAGCACGTATTCCATTAGAGAGAAATTCCCTGAAGATGGGCTCCAGCATGAATCCAAAAGCTCAGAAGAGTAAATCTCTGATCCCGGGAACCGACCCAAATTCAATTTTGCATCATTATTCTGGGACACATATATTTGCCTTCATTTGCAAGAAACAATTAGAGACAACAAGTCCTTCAAATAGTACCATGAAGGTCTTTATAAGTAATAGTCAGCACCTTGAATTGCATCTAGAAGCCAACTGATAACCTATACAGCTAGTGAAGCAGTGGCATCGCATGAGCCTAGAAAGGCAGGTTCATTACTATCTACGACATTGTATTCTGGACCACCTGAAGCTTCCAAATGGTCTTCAACTACATTTGATGAATCTGTGCATAGTCTTTCTTGACCACAACTGCCACCTGCTCTTTGACCAAAGCTGTGGGGGTTTTTTAGATTTTGTATCGCCTGCATTTTAGATACTGTGCAGGAGATAAGGGTATTAGAGAATTTTAATTTTAAAGCAGTGGGTTTTTAAAAAAAAAATGGTCTGGGAACTCCTGAGGATCTTCCAGACTCTGATTTTATCAGATAAGTAATAAATATTTTTTAATATTCTTAGTTTTAAGTTCTACAGAAAAGATAGATATATAGAGGGAGGGAGGGAGAGAGAAAGAGAGAGAGAGATGAGAGAGACATAGAGGTGATAGATAGATGGATGGATGGATGGATGGATGGATGGATGGATGGATATCATTCATATAAATCAAAACTGTTTGGGGTCCTCAATTATTTTTAAGAATGCAAATGGTTGAGAACTGCCATCAAGAGTTAAGACTTCTTGAAATGAGCTCCTACTATTTCCGGCTGCCTATCTGATAGATGTCCAAAGTTCATCTTTACAAACCATGATTAGGAGATCAGGCTCATCATGTGAAAACAACACAATGAGGGAAGCAGATTTCATTGAGAGGGTTTATTAAAAGCAGTGGGAAACCCCTTACTTATTAAATCATAAAATATTTGTAAAACTACACTTAAAAGCTTTTCAGCATAATCAGGCATAGTTTTTACTTTTCTAACAAATAAGCTAATTAAGACTGGTCCTTTATTCCACAAACAACAACTCCTTTCTTCTGCATACCTCCCACCCACCCCTTCCTCCAAAATCTGTGTCCTAGGCATCTTTGAATTTTAATGTCTATTTTTATAAACAAAATAATAAGTGTCCTGAATATTTATTTCCAATGAGTTGGCATAGTGTCTATCCATCTTCCAGGGATATTGCCATTTTACAGATTTAATTCCTTAAAAAAAACTAATAATAACTCCCCATTCTAGTTTCTTGGCTTCTTTATTCTTTTTCTGCTTGCTGAGCTTTTGCCCCATTGGAAAAGTTTCCACTTCATTAGCTCCATACTGTCTCCCGTTTATTTTTACCATGCCTTTTCCTTCACATTTAGTTCTCTTTCCTCTGTTGTAAACACATTTATAATCACATAGGCAGAAAAGCCTACTTAGGTCAACTTGGAAATTACCATCAAGGTCTACGCTAGATATTAACCTACAGCTTTTAGTCTCACATATTAATGAAACCGTAGGAATGATACTTTTATAATGTGACTTTGAAATTAATTAATTCTCACCTGCCTGTTTGTTAGAAGTCATCCAGATGATGCATATTACTTATCAAAACTTTCCAAACAATAAACTAATTGTAAAATTTAAAAACAAAAATAAAAATATTAGAAATGCATCTCAGCATCTTTACCTAAAAAGCAAGCAAATAGATTCCAATTCATCATGTTATAATTGGGGATAGATCAACCTTAAATTTGTATTTTTTTTTCACAGCAGGTACCCAGATATCCAGCAACCATTCCTTCGAGTTATGTGATATTATAAACTTCTCAGAGAGTACAGCTAAGTGCTATGTGGTAATATATAAGCCTAAGTGCTCTTGCTGTTGCTATCACTATAAGTAGTTTAGGCATCCATTCTTAACAATGACACAAAACTATGAAATAAATATGATGAGCCAAGATCCACCCTTTGGTATTTATGATATAACGTAGCATGCACATACATAAGAGGCAGAGTAGCATTGTGATGTTATGATGCTGTGTTAGAACTCCTGCCTCCCACCTACACGTTCCAGGATTCCTGAAGCATTTCTAATTAGTTTTTGGCAAGTGGATTTTTTTGTGTGTGATCATAGATATGAGTCAATATAGTTGGTCCAAAAAGTGATTTAAGTTTCACATATTCAAGTGATCAAGCTTATGTCATATGGGGATGGCATCAGTTCTTTGTCCTTATGTTACAAATAGAGATTAACAGAGTTGGAAGAGACCTTGTACGTCATCTAGTCCAACCCCTGCCCAAGCAGGAAACCCTACACCATTTCTGTCAGATGACAGTCCAGTCTCTTCTTGAAAACTTCCAGTGATGAACCTCCCACAATTTCCGAAGGCAAGCTGTTCCATTAGTTGATTGCTCTCACTGTCAGAAAATTTCTCCTTATTTCCAGGTTGAATCTCTCCATGTTGGCTTCTAATGGCTGCCAATATAGTATATATAGAGGATAAATCTCCATAGGTAAGTGTAACCAAGCTGCACCTGAGCTAGAAGGCAAACTCCTGGTGCTACAGTCTCTAAAAGATTTTCTTCTCCACAAATTGTTCCTTAAATTTGTCCATCATCCTTGTGCTCAATAGGGGGATTCACTTACTTTCCCTACCGGTTCGCAAATGTGAGCGTGCGCACATCTGCGCATTCACACAACCTCTGCACATGCACAGTGCTCACGCATTACGTCAGGGTGGTTGGGTGGAGCCTCTCATAGCCGGCGCTACCGGTTCACCCAAACCAGAGAGAACCGGCTGAGTACCAACTCTGATTTATATAGTGGCTAAAGAAAGAAATACTCTCCACAGATGGCCCAGTTCTCAAAATAGAGGCTTCATAACCGTACCTTCCTTCCTCATCTTGATCTTTCCACATGCATTATCCTTCCCTCTTCATGTCAGTGACATCAACATGAAAAATGAGTAAAGGAGGAAAAAAGAATAGCTGTGATGATGCAGTGCTTAGAATGCAATATTGCAGAATAATTCTGCCCACAGTCTGGAGTTCAATTCTCACCAGGCTCAAGGTTGACTCAGCCTTCCATCCTTCCAAGGTCAGTAAAATGAGGACCCAGATTGTTGGGGGCAATATGTTGACTCTGTAAACCGCTTAGAGAGGGCTGTAAAGAGCTGTGAAATGGTATATACATCTAAGTGCTATTGCTCTTTTTAACAGTAGCTACAAACCTGAAGAAGAATCTAACTATGGTGCTAAGATTGCTACAACAGTTGAAGTAGAGAATCTTCACTACAGTCATTATAGCAAGCATTTCAGTGGGATGGTTTCTGATTATAAGCTTCAGTGGAGAAACAGTGTGTAGGTTTTGCTTTAAAAAATGAATACATTTTTAAAAAAATAAAGTTAAAGGAAGGAAGGGAGATGAGAATAGCATGGCAAAAGCGCCAACTCTTTGTTTAACTATCACCCAACGCTTTGTACAGTATGTGTTTATCCACAGAAGCCTGTTACTGAGATTTTGTTTCCACAGTCCCTTTGTGGTCAAGGAAGAAATAAATCATCTCAAGATATAAATGGTAGACATTTCTTTCCTGATTTTTGTAAAATCATCTGCGTTAGGCTTAGCCACTGAATATATCTTTATCCTTCCTACTGCAGGGTGTTGAGACAGAGGGGGAAGAAAAGAGCACCATCACAACAGCATCTAACCAAACAAACTGCAGAAAACACAGGGACTCATACCGATATTGTGTACACAGAATATATTGAAGAAGGTTGTTTTATCCTGAAATTTAAAGCTGATCCTTTCTAATAAAATAGAATATAAGCTCCTATTGTTAGAGGACAGAACTTTAAGGGTAATAGGCTATCATTAAGAGTACAGCTCAATCCATTATGCAACTTTCTACTGACAAATAAATAAATAGTTGCTGTTGAGTGCCCTGAAAAAGTTTTTGGAAAGAATGAATTATCATTTCCACCCCCTGGAAGTTACTGTAATAAGGATACTTTTTCATCATAATTTCAGAGCACTTTTCAAGGCTGGAAAAGAAGAGCTTGTCCCAAACCTGAACTACATCCCAATTCAAGAGTCTGACCTGTTTTTCCCCATATAAAAGGGGAGTTTTTTCTTTCAATCGATCAGAAGAGAGCTGAAAGGGAGCTTGGAGGTCTTCTTCTCCAGCCCTCTGCTCAAGCAGGAGACTCGATACCATTTCAGATAGGTGGTTGTCCAATCTTTTCTTTAAAACCTCTGAAGCACCTACAACTTTTGGAGCAAGCTGCTCCACTGGTTAATTGTCCTCACTGTTGGGAAGGTTCTCCTTAATTCCAAGTTGCTTCTCTCCTTGATCAGTTTCCATCCACTGTTTCTTGTCTTGCTTTCTGATGCTTTGGATAATTGGTTGACCCCACCCCCTTACTTTGTGGCAGTCCCTCAAATACTGGAATACTGCTATCATGTTACCCCTCATCCTTCATTTCTCTAGGCTAGCCAAACCCAAATCATGCAACTGTTCTTCTTTTGTCTTCAGGCCTTTAATCATCTTAGTTTGCTCTTCTTTGCATTTTTCCAAAGTCTCAACATCTTTTTTGTACTGTGGTAACCAAAACTGGATGCAGTATTCCAGGTGTGGTCTAAGGTTAGTGGCCTAAGTGTTTCAGTGGAGGTTAATACCAGAGGTGGGTTCTGGCAGGCACTACTGCCGTCTCACTCATGCGCACACATATGCAGTACAATTAAAATTGTTCCGTGCATGCGTGGAACTGAAAAACAAGATGGTGGCACCAACAGCACTGCCCAGGGAACTGATTTGGGGGTGTGACAGGCCTGGGTCGCTGCCGGTTCCAGCGATCCAAGCTGCAAAACCATTAACAGTCTGAACTGATAGGAACCCACCACTGGTTAATACTAAAGCTAGACTTTCACACCAGTGTGAACTCTTCAGAAGAAAGAGAAATGTTTATTAATTTCTTCCTTTCCTTCTGGTCCTTGATCCAATATAAGATACTTGAAAGGAAGATGCAGAAATTATTTCCCTTGGCGTCAATGCGGCATCATAGAAAAGGAGACCGTCTCACTTAACTGCCTTTGAGGGGTCATTACACTGAGTTTTGCAAAAGAGAGAATGACTTTTTGATACCAGCCTCTCAACCTACGGAATAAATTGCCATTTGAGATATATTAAGTCCCACTATCCGCAGCTTTTTAAAAAGCCACAAAGACCAATTTGATCTGCTCAGTGGCAGCAGAGGTGCCTCTGGAAAACTAAGCAGAGTTAGAATTGTTTGGCATTTGCATACCGATACTAGGGTTGTAGACTAGACTAAAAAGCTGAAATATTGCTGTCTGAGTCCAAGATCAAGATGGCACCTCATTCCTATGTAACAAATTGAATTTCACTTCAACCTAACATCCACTGTGCCTGTGGTCTTGCTTAGGGGTCCTAGATTTGCATGATGGATAGCACTGTATCCCATAGCCATGATTGGCTCCAGCATCTGCTTATTTCACTCTGCCTTTCAGTTGGGCTGATCCTAAACAAAGGTAATATTTTAAATGTCAGTCTGCAAAAGTCAGTCTGCAAAAGGAGATGATGCCTGAAAAGCAAAGAAGTGGCTGATCCAAATTTGCTTTCATTCATTTGCTGCTGCAGCCTTCCTTCCTTTTCTCCAGGTTGTCCAATGAATGAAAAATGTTGTCATACCAACAGAAGATTCAGCCAAAGTGCTCAAGAAGAAAAAAGGGAAAAGCCTAAAAAGTTGGAACATGCACAAAGGAGAACAGTTGGGCTGTTGCTGGCCCTTGACTAGAATGGAAATAGTCAGTGTATTTTCATATCGTTAGATGTATGGATGCATTTCTCCTTAAGAAAGATTCCAACCAGCACATTTTTCCTTCCTCTTTCATTTCAAGATAACCAAATCCTATTGTTGCTTAAGCTGAGTTCCAATATGGCCTGACCTTTCTTTCCTCCATTTGAGAAGAGTTGTTTTGTTGTTGTTGTTCCTTGGAAAGGAAAGCAAAAGTGGGGAGAAGGAAGAGGAGGAGGAGAAGGAGGGAGGAGGAGGAAGTGATGATGATGATTTATGGCCACCCACTCCAAGAAACTCTAGGCAGCTTTCAACATCTCAATATATAAACACAAAATCACACTACCCCAATACCTGGGAACACAGTCAGCCCTTATGAACCTTCTGGGATCCCAGGAGAATGGGTGCTATACATATCTTAGGGGTTGGGGGGATCCTGTTTCAGAGAATGGGGATTATGGCAGAGAAGGTGCTCTTCCTTAGTCCCACAAGACAATGTTTAATTGAGATGATCTGGAGCACACTTACTCAACCTGAATGTATTGGGCATGCAGAAATAATTGTATCCTGTAGGTAATCAAGATTTAGTCCATGAAGTGTTTGTAGGCAACAACCAACTCCTTAAACTGCAGCTGGAAGCTCACTGGCAACCACTGTGGCCTGTGTAAAAGCAGTGACACGTAAGCATAATGAGGAGTGCCCATTACTGTCCATGTTGCTGCATTTTAAACCAGATGTAGCTTCAGGATAGTCTTCAAGAGCAGCACCCTGTAGTATAGTGCAACAGTGTAACCATGAATTGACCAAGCTACCAATGACCATCTGAAGGGCCTCTGGATCGCGAGAGCATCACAATCTTTACAAAGGTTCTCCTGGCTACACCTGTTCATTGTACAGAAGCACATTCAGGAAGACTCCAAGCTGCAGAGCAATCCAAAATATGAAAATGCAACCCCATTCAAGTCCTATGCTGGAAACATTCTCATCCCAGGTGATCTTTCAATCAATAGCCAAACCTGAACAGTCTCCAGACACTGAAGCAGTGCACTTATAGCTTCACCTGCACAGCTGAGTGTAGAGATGAAGAGCTGGATGTTGTCATTATATTGGCCTACTGTCAATAGGAGAGAAAATGTCTAGATTAAAAGTCATTTGCTGGGGGAATGGGCAGATTCTAGAATTAATTCATCTGTTCTACAATAACTTCAACCCTACGAGCTGTGAGCACTTTTGAAATTTTAACAAGTTGTAATCATTCGTGAAATAAATTGGGGTGGGGGGGGAGACTGACAAAATTGGCTATCACGAGGCACACAATCTTTTAGAAAACGTCTGTGTAACCAAAAAGTGTCTGTCGCATCTTCCCACCCCCTTCTGCCATCCTTACAATAAAAGCTTGCCTTTCTTGTTTATTTATTGGTTTGTTTTCCTGGGTAGGTGAGCACACATTCAAACTCCAGGCACTAATTTATTTATTTTTCCTTTTAGATTTTCCAAGAAAACTGGTTGACAGAACCCCCCACCCTCAAAGTTCATGGGAGTTTAGCTTTTATGTATTTGCATTTGTTTATTTGAGTTATATCCTGCCTTTCTATTTGGGCAATGTTTCAAGGTGGGAAACATAAATTAAACACAGACGCACAGAGACAGCAAAAATCATACATTCAAATGAACGTTGACACAGATATTAAAATCATGGAACAAGTAAATGACTGCTGAAAAGATGTCTCTTTATCTAGATTTTTCTAGATATTGAGAGTGGAAGGTCCAGCTCCTAAAGGAATGAATCTCACACCTGTGGATGCCTTGCCCACAGGGCATATCGATCATTATCTATCAGCAGGGACATCTTCCTACAATTGAAGAGCTGGATGAGTTTAAACAGGAGCAGAAAATTTTTTGGGACAGATCCTGGCAAAACAGGCCAACTGCAGGTCAGCAAAGGAACAAGAGGAGGTTGTATGCTCTCACGCTTTTTTATTTAACCTATAGGAGTTTAAAAGCATGCAAATGTATATAGATAAATAGGTACCACTTTAATGGGAAGGTAACCACAATCCATGTGGTTATAGTTATGATGGCCACAGGATGACGGAAATTGTCTTGACAACCTTGCTTCATTTATTGTTTTCTTGTTATTGTTTTCTTGTTGTCTTATTGTTCTCTTCATTGTCTGTTATGGAGGAGATCCTATAGGGTCTTTTTTGAGATTTGATGATAGCCACACGTTCTGAGGGCTTCCTTAATGTGGTTTAGTTTTTTAGATCCTACAGAGCTCCTCAGTAACAGACAATGAAGAGAAAAATAAATGAAGGAAGGTTCTCATTTTCATTGCAGGAATATCGGAAAAGCTCAGGAGGATCTTCAGCCAACACAACAGATGTGCACACTTCAAACCCAAGAATACATTAAGGCAGAAGCTTGTCCACCCCAAGGATAAAACACCCAGACACAAACTGAGCAACAAGGTATATGCAATACAGTGCAGTGAGCCCTATGCAGATCTGTACATTAGGGGAAACAAAACAACTGCTTCATTTATTTATTTATTTGATTGATTTGTATGCCGCCCACTCTCGAGAGACTCAGGGCGGCTTACAGGTAAAAAAAGGGAAGGGGAGACATACAGAGAAAATGCATGGAGTACAAACCCATCAGGACTAGATTCAGCAGTCCATCTGAATTTAAAAGGCCACTCTTTTGAAGATAGTGAAGTCCACATTTTGGACAGAGAGGACCGCTGATTTAAAAAAAGGGTCAAAGAGATCATCTATGTCAAAACTGAATAGCCCTCTCTCAACAGAGGGCGGGGGATATGACGTCAACTATCTGCAGTCTACAACACAGTTCTTTCAACAGTTCCAAGAAGGCTCCACACCCATTTGCACGACTCAGGTGACCCTGATGTCATAGATAACTTCCAGATGGCCTTAGCGACTCGCTAAAAGAATGCAAATAACCAGCTGTCTGCAAGGAGTATAAATCCTTCCCTTCCCCATCATTCAGTCAGAGCTGGAGAAGAAGCAAAATGTCTTCAAAGAAAAACCAGAAAGTCCAGTTGCCTCTTCAAAAAGCACCTTCGGGAGTTCAAAGAAGACAGTAACGATCCATTCATAAAGGATTCGCATTCGACAAACCTGTATTAAGAATGAGCTAGTTATGTAATTAAGCCAAATCTTCACAACAGAGACATCCCAAAGGTGTTTTTTCAAAAGGCAACTAGACTTTGTTTTAGAGCCGAGGTGGTGCAGTGGTTAGGGTGCAGCACTGCAGGCTACTTCAGCTGACTGCTATCTGCAGTTCGGCGGTTCAAATCTCACCGGCTCAAGGTTGACTCAGCCTTCCATCCTTCCGAGGTGGGTGAAATGAGGACCCAGACTGTGGGGGCGATATGCTGACTCTGTAAACCGCTTAGAGAGGGCTGAAAGCCCTATGAAGCGGTATATAAGTCTAACTGCTATTGCTATTGCTGTTCTTGGAGAAGAATCATTCCCATCCAAGAAGTTTCTTCAGTTAACTGCTAAGAACTGAAGAAGTTCCTTGGATGAGAAGTGAAATGTCTTCAAGGAAAAACAAAGTCTAGTTGCCTTTTGAAAAAGCCCTTTGGGGACAAATACGACATAGATGACTGAGACTCTCCCATACACACTTTCAACAGAGTCCATCTGTGGAATTCTCTTTTCCCCCCCCCTCTCTTTTTTGTACAAACCTTCAATTCCATTGGACTGCTTGCAGCTTCTTCTGGTCAGCATGGAAGGAAGTTTTGAGATCTACAGGGAGAAAGTGAAATTGGCAAAACTTGTCTTTTCTCCCTCCTCCAACGGAATCCTTAGCTAATTTTGGGTCCCTTTCGTGAATGCTAATTTTTTGCTCAAGAGAAAAATGTCAGATTTAACATTAAGTTATGGTTCTTTTGACAGATTGTATTAAGCTTGATGATGTTTGAAGATAAGGGGAATTTGCCTGATGGGCAAATTTGAAGCTCTGGAAAATAATTGCTCTCTTAAGAACAATGATTCTTCTCCCTGATGGAACATCACCATTGTAATAGAAAAGAAGGGGGAGAACCATTCCCTCGTTATTATGCTGTATGATTTTTGCTTTAATATTTTAGAATTAGTTTATGGCTATTGTTACGATGAATGTGATACCCAAATAGGCTTGGTATGGTTCAAGTGGGAATAAGAACATCAGATACACTATATTAAACACATACCGTGGGAATTTTAGCCATCTTTGAGGATGTCTTCATATGAAACCCAATGACCTCTTCAAATAGGGCTTCCCGTTATAAATTTATTTATTTATTAATAAAATAAATTTGAGATAATATACTTAATTGAGATAATGTTTTAAGATACCCCCCAGTGAATTATTCTGTGGGCAATCTGTTATTTTAATGTCTCACCTTTGTTTTTGCTGGTTTTAATGCTTTATTTGCCCTTCATATGACACTTTGGCTCCATAAGACTTGGAAAAGCAAAGATAGATATTAAAGTGATTTTTCCATCACCAAGCTAATATTCTTCTAATATTTCAGACTATAACTCCTAGCATGTAGAAACAGTCTGTCAATTATCTGGAGATGACAGGATATAAAAGTCTAATTTAGAATAAGTGGATACCTGAAAGGAATAGATGGAGGGCAGGCAACAGGTTTGGGATGCAATGGAAAATGTTTTGTAATTCATCTAACTAAATCAGATTCCCCTTCCCCCCTATCTAGGGGTGAAATTCAGCAGGTTCTGACAGGTTCTGGAGAATCGTTAGCGGAGATTTTGAGTAGTTCGGAGAACCGGCAAATACACCTCTGGCTGGCTCCAGAGTGGAGAGGGAATGGGGATTTTGCAGTCCTTCCCCTGCCACACCCACAGAACCGGTAGTAAAAAAAATGAATTTCACCACTGCCCCCATCCCATAGTGGATGGGCCACCTCTCTTATCATTCCCAGCTGAATTAATTAACTAAACAACAGTTGTTTCTCATATCCATACAATCCATAGCTTCTTCACACACACACACCCCAAAACAAAGGCAACATTTGCTGAAACCTGAAATGCTTGATTCAAGTTCTTCAATCTTTAAAAGAGGGCACTCGTATAAATTTAGCAAAGACAGTAATGTGTGACTCTGATATTACCCTGACCTCACTCCACCTTCAAAGGCAACTCAGCAATCTTAAACAGTAAAATTCAAACCAAAGGGGGGGAGAGAGAGAAAGAGAGAGCCCACTGCTGCTGCCAAACAGATAGATAGCCTATGCCTGAACTCAATTTACAAAACAGGGACATCACTGGATGTTGGCTACTTTAATAGTTTTCAAGTTTCTTTTCAGATTATACTTCTACCATCAGCAAACTGCAGAGGGGAAGCAGAACTGAATTATGCTGACTGAGGAAGTGACCAGAGAGATGAACATAAAGGAAGCCAATTAACCCTTTCTCATTTTTTAAAAAATAAAAAAATAATGTACCCTTCCTCTGCCCCAATTTTTCATGCTTGCTCATGTACCTCTTAGCATTTCGACTGTTCAGATCTGCGCTAGGCTGGGGTTCCTGCTACACATTGTTCTCAAGCCGTGGGCATTGTGATGTTGTCCCCTTTAAACGTAGAATAAAATAACAGAGCTGGAAGGGACCTTGGAGGTCTTCTAGTCTAACCCCCTGCTAGACAGGAAACCCTATATCATTTCAGACAAATGGTTATCCAACATCTTCTTAAAAACTTCCAGTGTTGGAACATTCACAACTTCTGGAGGCAAGCTGTTCCACTGATTAATTGTTCTAACTGTCTGGAAATTTCTCATCAGTTCTAAGTTGCTTCTTGTTCTGCCCTCAGGTGCTTTGGAGAATAGTTTGACTTCCTCTTCTTTGTGGCAATCCCTGAGATATTGGAACACTGCTATCATATCTAAGTCTAAGTAATAGCACTTAGACTTTTATACGGCTTCACAGTGTTTTACAGCCCTCTCTAAGCGGTTTGCAGAGTCAGCATATTGCCTCCAACAATCTGGGCCCTCATTTTACCACTTTACCTCAGAAGGATGGAAGGCTGAGTCAACCTTTAGCCTGGTGAGAATCCTATTCTAGATGACAGGAGTGTAGGTTGTATACTGAAGTGAGCCCTATCCCAACAGCATCAGGGAAAATACAATTAAAAAAACAACAACCCTTTAGATGCCTGTCCTTCAAAGTGATCCTGGAACAATAACAATCTGCAACAGTCTATGAATCTAGAAATGGCAGTAAACAGGATTGCTTTCAGTTTCTTATCTGGCAAGTCGCTTTCAGAAGGTGGCCAATGATGGCTGACACACAAAACCATGCTTGTGTTACATGCCAAGTGGTGCATCGCACAAGAAGCAGCAGAGAAGGGGAAGGGAGAAGCAGAGAGTGGTCCTTATCTTATGTAGCTGCCTCTTGGGAAGACAAATAGGAAGGGAATAAAATTCAATTGTATCTGCAACACCTGGGGGGGGGAGAGCAGGGGTGAAATCTAGCAGATTTTGACAGGTTCTGGAGAACAGGTAGCGGAAATTTTGAGTAGTTTGGAGAACCGGTAGCGGACATTTCGAGAAGTTCTGAGAATTAGCAAATGCCACTTCTGGCTGGCCCCACAATGGGGTGGGAAGATTTTGCAGTATCCTTTCCCTGCCACGCCTACCAAACCACACCACACCCACCAAGCTACGCCCACAGAACCGGTAGTAAAAAAAAATGAATTTCACCACTGGGGGGAGTACCAGAGACCCACTATTAAACTGTCCCACTTTACACACACACATGCGCGCGTGCGCGCGCGCGCACACACACACACACACACATAACAGTCAAGCAATGGAAGAACTTTTAGATATATCAGCCTGAAAGTCCACATGAGCAATATGACTTTTCCCCTTTTGTTTCTAGATCTCCTCCAATTGTTGGAGAAGGCAGATGAGTTTCATAACTGTAGAGAAGGATCACTTCTTCTACCCAACGGAGTCCTATCTTCTAGTGTCGCCTGGTTATCCAATCTTTCTCTTGGCCTACCTTGCTGCAAGACAAAGCTATTGGGAAGCTTGGGAGGGGAAAGTGCTCTATGTGACACCTTGTTCTTCTGAAGAAAAGTTGGGATTGAGTATCTATCAAACAAACTACTAAATAAATGCTTTTAGGCTATAGATCTCAACATGTGAGGAAAACCGAGCAACTCCTCCCGTCTCTGTGTAACGTGAAAGAAAGAATATTGTTCATAGGTATGGCATGACGGCTTAGAGCAAGAAATGCTCCCTTCTGTGTGGTTGATAGCTTAGAGTCCAGCTTTTCCGTGATACCTCTTGTGATTGTCTCCCTTGCAGAGCATTTGGCCAGCAATTAGCAAAGTTCCATGTGAGAGGACAACAAAAGAAACCTTATTCTTCCCGGAAAATAAGGCATGGAGGTCAACTGGTTAAGCAGATAATTTCCACGGCACAGGGCTCAGCTAATTCTGCTCTCTCAGCTACCACTCACAATCGTGAGGCTTTATCAGTAGAAATCTAAACTCTCAAGGACATCTACATAATGGGAACAGATGGGTTTGCAACAGCATCTTTAATCCCAAATCAAATAGCAGAATCAACACTTCAGAATGATGGCTTACTTCGACACATTTTTGTCAATGTCGCTTGTAGCTGTCTGTCATGTGTGGAGTTGGGGAGGAGGGGAAAGCAATGGGCTTTCGATGTATGACTCACACATTTCCTCTCAGAGTTAGTCCTTTTCAGCTCCTCCACCCCCATTGATTATTCCATTCACTGTACTTTGAAACAACATACTAGATACAAACACCAAATATATAAATGGATCGATCCCACAGGTAGGCAAGTCCCATATAGAGTTAAAAATCCAAACTGACATCTTGGGATTCTCGGAATTGTTCAAAGGGTTGAGGAGACAATGTTGTACATTCACATACAGGAACCAATCAATATTATAAAATAGCAGTTTGTGTACAGTACAACCCCCCCCCCCTCCTCAGCTATTCTTCTTCTTATACAACAAAGTGAGGCCTAAGCATGAAGAGCTCACGCTAGTGATGCTGAAGAAGATTTCTCTAAAGGTTTTAAACTTCATAACTATTTTCTGAATGCGAAATTAAAAAGTGTTTCCCTTACAACTGTTATTTATTTTATTTATTAATTAATATTGAATGCTATCCATTCTAGGCAGGCAGCCAAAACTATAAACTCTTGGCTAGGCAGCCAAAACTATAGAGGTATAAAAAATAAATAGATTTCTCTTCTTTCACCAAGTCTGAGGGGAACCAATCTGCACCTGCTGCTGTGGCCTAGAGGCAGAGCTCTCACCTCACAATCGGGAGGTTGTGAGTTCGATCCCAGGTAGAGGCAGATGCTTGGGCAGGAGGTTGGACTAGATGACCTGCAAAGTCCCTTCCAAATCCTCGTTTAAGGAGAACCACTGCAAAAGCATGATATGTGCATCAAAAAATGTCCCAGAAAGATGGGTCAGGACTATGGTTGTCATGGCAGCCATGAACTGAGGAAAGATTAGTTAAAGTCCCCCCAACCCTACCAGTTGGAGTAATTCCATCTTCATCTCAGCAATCAGGCTGAACAGACCTCGCAGGGACGCTGCTGAGCAGCATGGGGAGCAGTACATATGCATTCTGCCCAAGTGGCCTCTATGGCTGACATGCATAACAAGGCCTTGTGACCCCTATATTTGTGAAATAGCACTTCTTCCCACCAACGGAGACTTCCAGAGGACAACATTAACGCCATGTCCCATCCCAAGCATTAGAAGGAATATCAAAATTGAAAGCCAGAAAGGCAAATTAAATAGGCATTGTTTAGATATATAGTTTCTGTTCTGGGGTCAGAAAAGTCAACGCATTTGAAAAGGGGTTGAGATTTGATTGTGTGGCCCTCGCTAACTATTGGGACCATTCTCCACAGAAACCCATAACAGAAGCCTTCCTTATAGCTATGACTTTTGTGTACCAGCTGGAAAGAGAAAATGCAAAACTAGAAAAAGTGTAGCAGGATAGTTGTTTAAAGCAGAGGCGGCCATTCAGCTCCCTCTAACCTAGGGGTGTCAAACACAAGGCCTGCAGGCCGGATCTGGCCCACACTGTGGTTGGATCTGGCTAGTGGTGGGTTGCAGGTGGTACGTCCCAATACGGGCGTACCGGAGCCTGCCCGGAGCACTGGATACCATTCTGGTATGGTGCTCCGGAGGGCCCACCTACCCGCCTTCGCTCCTTACCTGTGCTTTAAGCTTTTGGTGCTTCCACGCACACGCATGGCATGTACGGCACCTGCGTAATGTTCCGCCAAGCAGCTGGAGCATCGCAGAGGCTTGAGGAAGCATTGCAGGTAAGTACAACGCATGCGTACGCCACATGCGCGCGGGCATGTGGTTGACACCGGGGCCGTTCCAACCATACCAGTTAGAACGGAATCTGGAACCTACCACTGGATCTGGCCCACAGGGCCATCCTGGAAAATGTCTCATCGTTTAGGCCCGGTTTACCCAAGGTGAAGAAGAAACATCAGCCCAGCATGTCTTCAGCCCAGTTTATCCAATGCAAAGAGGAAACATGCCATCAGTTTGGGGAGTAGCATCAAGCTGCTCACGTCCACCCAGTTGGCCATGCCCACCCAGTCAGCCATGTCCAGTGAGTGGTGTATAACTGACCATGCCCACCCAGTTGGCCACACCTACCCAATCGGCCATGCCCGCCTGGCCCCCTGAGATCAACCACAGCCCTGATGTGGGCCTCAATGAAATTGAGTTTGACACCCCTGCTCTAACGCTTTTCCTGTCCCTGGAATCCTACATTCAGCATTAATCCTACATTAAATATTTCAATGAACATTTGTTTAACATGTAATTGCATGGGAAATATTTCAAGTCCTTTAAGAAACACAACACGCTATTTGCTGATGTGCACACTTTGTCTTGGGGTCCCATTACTACCTTTGGGATCCTTTGCTGATCAAGTCTGTCTGAACATGATTTAGAGAACCCTGGAAATGTTGCTCACAGACAAGCAGGAAAATTGAAGGTGTGTATTCATGTGTTGGAAAGAGACACACAAACAACCTTTCCTTGCCATGTCCTATTATTTGAAGGTCCAATAATACATATATAAAAGTAGGGGCATAAAAGAGAGCAGAATATAGTTGGTTCCGCATGAAATGCTAAGATAAGGGTCAGTCCTCCCCCCAAAATCAGTTGATTTCCAGTTTCTCTGCGACAGCCTCTGAATTTTATTCTGCAATACAATGGGCTTCTGTGGTGCGCCGAAATATTTCCTCTGTTTAGCATGCTCCACTTGATGTTGTCTATTGAGAAAGGACTTCTAAAACAGCAGCAAAAAGAAAGGGGTTGAGAACAGCTGGGAAAGAAGAAGGAATCCTGAACAGATATTGTGGTGTACCTTGCCGAGCAAACAAAGAGGCTACTAAAAAAAATACAAAGTCCGCAGTTTCATTTTTTCCCCCTCTTCCCGCCTACCCTTTCCCCCACTCCCTTGTGCTATTGAAATAGGCCCTTCGCTCAAGTACTTTTCACTTAGGAGAATGGCAAATTTCCGCAAAGGCTGCGCTAATATTATGCATTCCCTTTCCCGAGTGAAATGCTCTTCAGTAAATAGACATGAGTATTCAATTGTGATGAAGCCAGAGACAACAGAGAAGTCCTCCATTTCAAATCATATTGAGAAGGAAATGTTTTTATATACTGTATATATACACTGCAGAATAGCAGGAAACTCTGGAGGCCTGCGAGAGAAGACAAGTATATCTTCCTCTGTTTCTTATTTGCCTATTGTGTTTTGACGGTACAAAATGAAAGGATTACACAATTGTGTACTGCATAGTGCTGTGCCACATCTAAGAAGTGCCCATTATGGCAAAGGTAACACTTTCATTGATAAATTGAGTTTAACTTCTGCAAATTCCATTACTGATCAGTTTTCTCTGTGAACCACTCAAGTCACAGAAATGGTGGATGGATTGAGACGGATGATGTAATGTTCACATTTTCAAACAGAATGGAAAACAACTGAGGATTCATTTTAACAGAAGGGGGCAGTTTATAATGAGGAATTTGTATATAGGCTCATCAATGATATGGAGAGAATGAAGGGAGAAATTCAATCACACTCCTCAAGTAAGAATTTGGGGGACATGCAGGCAAAGCTAAGGGGTATGCCAGCAAATGAAACAGAACTAATCTGGGTTACTCTTAGGTACTTGATGCTACAATTTCGGAATACTGATAGTATTTGGACTAAATGCAGGAATAAAAGATTGTGTGCCATTACAACGGACAGGTTAAAAAAAATGCAGGTCAGTCACAAGAAGATTCTACACTGCAGCTAATCATAAAGTTTTTGGGGACCCCACTGGCAGAACTATTCTCATCTTCAATAGAATACTTCATTGGGCATAATATAGTGGTGGGCTTCCAAAAAAATTTACTACCGGTTCTGTAGGCATGGCTTGGTGGGTGTGACTTGATGGGCGTGGCAGGGGAAGGATACTGTAAAATATCCATTCCTTCCCCACTCCAGGGGAAGGATACTGCAAAATCCCCATTTCTCCCGATCAGCTGGGATTCAGGAGGTAGAGAATAGATGGGGGTGGGGCCAGTCAAAGGTGGTATTTATCGGTTCTCCGAACTACTCAAATTTTCTGCTACCTGGTCAGAACTGGTCAGAACCTGCTGAATACCACCTCTGCATACTAGCTATTGATAGCCTTTCCTGTTAATTGTCACATGACCTTAGATAGAGGTCTGAAGCAGCATAGCCAAACTTGGTGTTCTCCATAAGTGTTGGTACTCCCACCCCATAATTCCCAGCTGAGTACCAATCTTGCAATATATGTTTCCAATGGGTTTGGAAAGCATCTGGTTGAAGAAAGATAACCTAAAGATTAAGTGATCAACGAGACAGAAATGCCTTAGTAAAGTCAGTAAAAATCAATAAAACACAGCACAAATCAAAATTAAATTAAGCTACTGAGTGATAGGAACAAGACATAAAACTCCTTCCAAGTTGTGGAAATGCTGGATTTATGTTCCTTACTATTGCATGGTAAACATATGAGTTTGTTTTGTTTCTGTCCGTTAAAGAAGGTTTTCCCCATTGCAAGTTGGTGAGCTGCCAGTTTGCAAGACGTTATGAATACTGGCAATGTGGCATTAGTAGCAATAATATTAAATTTAATCCTGTGCTTGGAATACTAGGCAAAGTAGGTGACAAACGTGCTACACACTGTGGAAACCAATCTGGCAAGCAGTGAAATCAAAATGACCTGTCGTGCTGATGTGATATGCTACAGTGCTTTACCTAACACCAGCTTATGCCTTACATAAGAGGCTGTAGTTCATTAATTGATTAATCTTACGACTATATCAAAGAAACTAAAGTAAAAAAATATGGGATCTAATTCCAAGGTAAAATGGATAAAAGAAAATGCGATAATAAAATATGAATGTGGTTAAGTACAAAGAATCAGCATTCAGATAAATACAGGCGTCTTTTCATGATACCTTGATCTGTTCAACATGCTGGGCTCTTAGCTGAACTGCCTTGACTTAGTAGTTCTACTCATAATGTATATGTCAGGAGAAATAGGACAATCTGCAGTTCACGACCCAGTGGATTGTTCTTTCAAGTAGGAATGTTGAATATTTAAGCCTAAAAGGGGCACAGAGTTAAGAGTCAAACAAAACATGAGCAATGTCTTCAACAATTGGGGCAAGTGATGGAAGCGCCCATACAGTAATTAGCCATGAAATCCAATAGCTCAAATCTTGCTTCTAGAATAGCCCCTTCTTAAAAATTGTGTCTAGCTCACAGATAGGTATTTTGGGGCCTGGAAAATGGTTTTTGTTCTTAGCCAACCAATTTGAAGATCTTTTTTTTTCTTGCTTATAACCCCATGTCTGTTTTGGTACTTGTCAGTGCATTAGAGCTCAGACTGGAAGAGACATGGCAACAAGGTCAGCCAATGGGGGCTGTTTGCTGATTCAGATAGCAAGGAGACTGGGCGTGACTTAGCTTAACTTCTGTATTAAAGCTCTGAGTCTGTGCTGAGCTCTAAACTAGTCTGCTGCTCTGAACTGAAACTTCTCTGCCTGTGTTTGCTTGTATTTGCTACTGTTACTTACTGACAGACAGTATGGTAGTTTCCACCAAGGTCCTCTGATCCAGCATGAAAATACTCAAAGGTGATTGGTTAAGATGTCTGACAACTCCCTATAAAAGGGCTGCTGCCAGATAGAGTCAGATGGATTTTACATAGTGTTCCTTAATAAAGAGTTGTTGTTACTGTTAGCCTGAGTCTGCCTCATCCATTCACCTGATCTAACACTGGCGACGAGGATGGGATTGGAAGGCAACTAGGCACAAAAAGAGCTGACTGACAATCCAGCAACTCAATCCAGCCCAGAGCTAAACGCGGCATCGAGAGGCCATCTTTAAGCACCAAATTCAAATCTGCCTTGACTGAATCAAGATGACTACGCATGCCCCACCAGCTCCATACGACCTAGCCACCGAGCATTGGGGCTTGTATATGATGAGGCCCGAATGCTTCCTCAAAGCCAACAACCTCCTGGGCCTTTCAGAAAGCCGAAAGAAAGCCATGTTCCTGAGCTACTGTGGGCCAGAGGTCTCCGACATTGCCAAGGACCTATCCGATCCAATTCCAGTACAATCAGTCGCTTGGTCAGTGCTTCAACAGACGCTGAGGACACACTATGCTCCCAAACCATCTAAATATGTGTGGAGACACGAATTTTACCTCCGTAACCAGAAGAAAGGCGAAACAATCAACCAATATGTTGCCGCACTTCGTAAGGCCGCAGCATATTGCGAGTTTCGCGATCTCGATGAACTGCTACTAGATAGAATAATTTGCGGGGTGCGAAACATCAACCTGCAGCAAAGGTTGCTGGCAAAGACCAACCTTACACTGCAAATCACATTAGATGAGGCCAGAGCAACTGAGTCCTCGACCAAGTCAACGGAAACACTGCAGAGACAAAACAGCCCTAAGAGCAGGCAGAGAGCAGCCAAAGTGCATCGCAAGACTACAGAGCAAGACCTCTCTGACAGTGAGGATGAGGTTACCGCATGCGCAGAGAAAACCGGAGAATGGCACAAGAATTTGAACCCTGTTTCCCACCTTGCGCCAGCTGTGGAGGAAACCACCAGCAATCTGTCTGCCGTTTCTGAGATGCCACCTGCCAAGGCTGCGTTCACAGAGGGTACATCGCAAGAGCCTGCAGGAGTGAATTCCCAACTCCAACACCATGGAAAACCCAAGCTCCTCAGGCTGCAAGGCCATGTCTACCCCAGTGAGAGCAATGGAAGCCGCAGCAGAGGGCAGAGAACACAGATGCCAAAGACACGTTCCAAACAATCATCGGGCAAGCAAGCACCCAGCGGAATAAGAAGCTACAGATCTCCATCCTCCTTGAAGGGTCTCCATGCAGCATGGAGATAGATACCGGCTCATTGCTGACCATCATGTCATGGGCCACACTGAAAAAGGCCGTCCTTAATCTTAGGAAGCACAAGCTGAGGGTTCCAGAGATACGCCTAAGTGACTACAGGGGAACCAAATCCCCGTTTGGGGTCAAGGCACCTTCCGGGTTCAATTTTAAAAATTTGATGGCTTGCTTCCTGTTACCATGGTTGGCGGAGCCCTGCAGAGCCTCCTAGGTTTAGACTGGTTTGAATCCCTGGGCTTGGGGATGACCGGCATCAATGCCGTTAAAAATGACAGCACTGAAGAGCTAATGCGAGAGTTCAAGGATGTCTTTGGCACCAGTCTAGGCAAGTATGTGGGGACCCCAATTTCATTTAATTTGGACCCCAACATTGCCCCCATTAGATTAAAGCCCCAGAGGGTCCCTTTCACCTTCTGTCCAAAAATTGACTTTGAATTGGACAAACTAATTGGCCAGGGAATTCTGGAGCCAGTGGATCACGCACACTGGGAGACCTCTATCGTGACCCTGGTCAAGCCTGACAGGTTTGTCCGCATGTGCATGGACTATAAATACACCATAAATAAGGCCCTACAACATAGCGCTTATCCGGTGCCCACTGTCCAGCATTTATTTCATTCCCTTCACCTGGGAAAAGTATTTTCTAAATTAGATATGGCGTAGGAATACCAGCAATTGCCTGTAGATGGCGCCACAGTGGAGGCCCAAACCATCGTGATGCATAGGGGTGCATTTAAACACACCTGGCTACAATTCAGAGTTAGTATCGCCCCTGGACTGTTCCAAAGTGTCATGGAACAGCTTTTGCAGGGGATACTAGTAGTCGTCTCCTATTTTGACAACAGCTGCAAATAAGGAGCAACTTTTAAAAAGATTACGAACCGTTTTGACCAGAATTAGCGAAAAGGTTCTCCATTTAAAAAGAGAAAAATGCCAAATTAATGTTTCCAAGGGTTGAATTCCTGGGGTATTTGATCGACGGCTCCGGAATTCACCCAACAAATAAAAAAATTAAAGCTATCCAGGAAGCCCCCACACTTTGCAAACAGACTGAGCTGCAGACATTCCTTGGACTTCTCAATTTTTATTATGTCTTTCTTAAACAGAAGGCTACTGCCGCTGAGCCCTTGCATTGGCTCCTTGGCAAGAACACCAGATGGACCTGGGCAAAGGCCGAGGCCACCACTTTTGCCACAGTTAAAAGACTGCTGTCAGCAGACATGTTCCTGGTCCAATATAACCAGGGGACAACCCGCCCCTTGTCCTGACTTGTGACGCCTCTCCTTTCGACGTTGGCGCAGTCCTCTTGCTGAATCAGTTACCTGTGTGTGCTTTCTGGATGTGAATGCTGCAGTAAACTCTAAAAGTACTGATATTTAGTACTGTCTGCTTAAAATTTTAATCTGCCTGGGAGGTTGTTGCGAGTAAATATTGGATTCAAAATCTATACTGTGAAATAACTTTAGTAAGTTGGTAAGTCAGTTTACTTAGGAACTAGGCTGAGCTGTTCCACAAAACATATTTTTGTTATCTATCAGGGTCCACTGAATGGATCCTTTGCCAATATGTGAAATCATTGGGTGGTTTTGTATGGAATGAATACCTGTTTCTGCTCTGACCATGGAGACTGGTGTGTTTTTATCAGGAGCTATGGTGGTGTGGTTGTTAGAATGCAGCATTGCAGCTAATTCTGCCCACTGCCAGCAGTTTGATTCTTACTGGCTCAAGATTGACTCAGCCTTCCAGCCGTCTGAGGTCAGTAAAACAAGGACCTGGGTTATTGGGGGCAATATGCTGACTCTGTAAACCACTTAGAGAGGGCTGTATAGCACTGTGAAGCAGTATATAAGTCTGCTATTGCGATTGCTAGTGATACCAGTTCCCAATAGGCTTCTTAAAAAACCTTGTTTAAGTGAGGAAGGTTTTATAAGACCCCAAATTCTCCACTATATGTCAGCATGGGACTAATTTTTCCCTAAATACTTTCAGTCTGGGGTTTAGGGTACCTGGATATTTACAATTAAACAATTTATATAATCTTTTGGTACTTGCCTCAGCCCTTGCTCAACTTCTTCTAAAATGATTTACCTACAAGCCAGTAAAAATCAATCTAAAATTACCCAGTCTTCTATGTTGCTGAAAAGGTATTTAGCATATAACTTAGCCACGTATCCAATAAGGCTCATCCATCTATAATTTTTGGTCTCCATTCCCTCCCCCCCTTTTTTAATGTAGGGAGACTATAATGGCAACTTTCCATCCAACTGGGATGTAATCTGTATTATTTATACAAGAGCCCTGCTAACAATGGGGCTCACCAATCAATAGCTATCCTAAGGAGTTCTGGGGCTAGAAAATCTTTTCCAGGTGTCTTGTTAGATTTCAGAGATTGAATAATACATTTATTATTATTCTGATACTGATAGCACTGATATTCAGTATTATCCTGATACTGAAACTGGAGGCCAGGGGAGAAGGTGTTCAAAAATTAGACTAGGATCAATAATTTACTTATGTGGGATTAGGTTTAGTAAATCAATTTGCATAAAAATCATTCCAAATTGAAGCTGGAATAGGCATATTGAATTGGAATTTATGTTCCTTCAATAAATACAGTGTTCCAGAAGAAAATTGAGATTGACCCTTTTGCTGAGATTTCTAGTTTTGACCCTATTTTAGCCATGTAGGACACTTTTTTAGAGGCTATCATTTTCTTGTAATCATGCCTAATTTTTAACAATTTACTGTAAATTTTTTTGTGGTGGGCTGTCCCTGAATCGCTGCCCTCAGTAACCTTCTGGTATGTAGACAGTCAGTGTCAAACCAATTAGAACTTATTGGGTGTCAGCTTCTAATGGGAAGTTTATCTGCTAAAAACTTTCTTAGTGAAAGACATATGAGCATTTTGGGTCAAAGACTTTTTTTTAGGGGAGATCTTGGATTTTAAAAAAGGAAACTTCTCTAAATCTGGGACTGTTCTGAATGAATATTGCCTTTGCATGTACTTTGGCCCACTGAAACCTTCTAATCTGCCTCACTTCAAGATTAGCTAATATCTTCTTATAATAAGGCATAGATAATCCAGTATCAAATCTGCCTTGGAAGTTTGTGTTAGTGATAATTCCTAGTAAGATGACAATTTATAAGTACAGAACAAAAAGCAACCACAGTAATTTTTAAAAATTGCAGATTAGAATACATAAAAATAAATTCATGTTCCAGTAGAAAATGATGGCAAACAGAACAATCTAAAAACAAACTTATTTCTACTTGGAAAAAAAAAGCCAACCCCACAACCCAGGTGTGTGATTTATTACTCATGCCAAGAAGTCTTAAATTGAATGGTTTAAAAGCAAACCAATTTTGCCATGTTGGATTTATGAGTGTAAGAACATTTTATGGCATATCCAGATCTGTTTCTCAGTAGGGCTAATGTTTTCTTGTGGAGAAAACAAGGAAATGGATGTCAGTTTAATTTTAGATAGATAGATAGATAGATAGATAGATAGATAGATAGATAGATAGATAGATAGATAGATAGATAGATAGATAGATAGATAGATAGATAGATAGATAATAGATAGGCAGGCAGGCAGGCAATAAAATAAATTTAGACCAATTACTTCTATGCTTTAGTTAAAGCAAATCCAATCTGCAAAATATACACTGAATTGTCATTTTTAGTAATATCTTCCTGAATATTATTGCCCCACTAACGCTACTACCAAGGAAGTTTCCTGATGAAAGTATTTTCAAGAGAAAATTAGAATGGAACCCCCTATTGACATGAAACAATGAATATGAGTATTTTCATATTTAATACTCAAACACTATGACTTTCCAAAATATTGTAAGGTTAAAGATATGTAACTGCAGTACTGTAATGCCTTGTGTAATTGGACCCCGAATTTAACACAATTAATCCTAATCCTCCAATTACCCTTGAAACTAAACAAGTCTTGATCCAGAGATGTACATATTGGTTCTCTCTTGTATTTGTTTCAATATAAGGCAGATTCAGGAGATTGCAAGTTAGAGTAAAAAAGACAAGAGTTTAACTTAACCTTATGCTCTTCTGACAGCATAAGAATAAGTATAAGTGTTTTTTCTCTTGCTTATTAGGTGGAGAAGCTGGAACAGGAAATTATATCATAGATAGATAGATAGATAGATAGATAGATAGATAGATAGATGGATGGATGGATGGATGGATGGATGGATGGATGGATGGATGGATGGATGGATGGATGGATGGATGGATGGACGGACGGACGGACGTGCATGGCGGGCAGACAAGAAATCTGAGCTAAATGGAGAACATAATTATTTGCTTGATTGTCTACAGCAAATGTAGTTTTTTTTTAAAAAAAAATCTATTTTTTGTAACTGGGAGAGAATTTTTTTTAAAAAAAAAAAGTCATCCCAAAACAAAATGGGTCTTATTTTAAAGGATTCCACTTTAATCTTACTCTTCTTATTTATGCACACTGAAGATTAATCAAATCCTTTCTAAGAGAAAGAGAGAAGGACAGCTAAAATTGTCACGAGTTGTTCTAGTGGCAAAAGCTAGGGATAAATAAAATAAAGCCATCAGTGCCAATTTTTCCAATACGATAATGAGTGCTTGTAAAAGAAATTGGATAATTATTTATGCTACTGAAACATACATAAATACCTCAGTCCTGCTATCTATTCAGAAAGAAAATGCCTGCAGTGCATTCTACTCAAGTGGGTTGTCATAAAAACTTCGGCGAAGCCATGCAACCTTCCCTCTCCTCATTCTCCTTGCTAAATTCAGTAGGATTTACTCTTTAATGTGCACATAGCCTGAATGTGCATGATTTGTTCTGAAGCCAGCTGATAGAGCACTGACATTTAATACGAGAAATAGCCACTTTAGCTTGATTTGAAATATACTTGTTCTAATGGGTATTCTTGGCCTTTATCACAACAATTCCCTTTGCAATTTCATTTTTTTATTTACATATTTATTTATTTTGTTTTTGAGCTGCCTTATAGCTGAAGCAAATCCGATCAAAATATTCAATAAAACAAAACAGCAAAAACCCATAATAAAAACAAGCACTTCAAAAATAAGCAAGGAATAAAACTGCAAAACAACATTTTTAAGAAGCAGAGGCTCAGCAATAAAACAAATACTTATAGAGGCAAACGTGAAAATGCAGCTTTGGTCTGGAGCACGTACCGCAAGGTATAAAATAATATCAATCAGCCTTCCAACTCTGTTATTCTGAACAGCATTTCAAACCATTAAATGTAACTATATCCAAATGTAATTGGCTAAAAAGTACAAAATCTTTTCTGAAAGCATCAGTGTGATACTAGATGTAATTTAGAAATTCTGTATTTCCATTACATAGTCCTTCATTTACAACAACCATTCATTTAGTGACTGTTTGAAATTACCATGTTTCCCCTTTTCACCCCCAAAATAAGCGCTTGGCCTTATTTTCGGGAAGGTCTTGTTATTTTTGAGGTGCAGGAGGCCCCTTAACCTCGGCCCGTGGATCAGCTGATCCAGAGAGGGCCAGAGGTTCTGCCTCTGTTTCTGGCACATTCTTGCCAGCCCTAGCATCGCTGGGCCTGCTGCTCTATTTGGGGCCGCCACTAAGAGAAGAGGCGCGGTAGCTAGGGTTTGCAGGAGCGGCCTCCTCAAGGCTGTTCCGCGTGGATTACAGGTGAGTGTGGGACGCATGGGGCATGTTCCCCCTTTTTCCCCCAGGAAACGGTGGAGACTGGCTGTGTATGCAGTTAAATATTTTAGGGGAGGCTTATTTTCAGGGGAGGGCTTATTTTAGCACATGCGCTCAAAAGCCCGATTGGGCTTATTATCTGGAGAGGTCTTATTTTCAGGAAAACAGGGTACAATGGCACTGAAAAAAGCGACTGATGACCATTTTTCCCGACTGTTGCACCATCTCCATCACTATATATGTGATCAAAGTTCGGCTGCTTGGCAAGTGATTCATATTTATGACGATTGCAGTGTCCCGGGGTCATGTGATCACCTTTTGTGACCTTCTGATGACCAAAGTCAATGGGGGGGGGGATCCAGAATCACCTAACAACTGGGTTATTAACTTAAGAGCTGCAGTGATTCATTTAACAACTGACAAGAAAGATTGTAAAAAGGGGCGAAACTTTAACTCACTTAACAACTATTGTTACGTCAGGGACTACTTGTACACTTTTGGGATGGTTTGTAAGGACTTGGGTCAAATTCCACTTTATTGGCTTGCAGTATTGATATTAAAAAACAAGAAATAAAGCAAAACTTAGGGAAGTAACCACCAAGCACTTCAGCTTGGCTCTCCCTTTTGTGATCTGCTGTGAAGCAGATATGTTTTCTGAGCAATGTCGGCCTGATTGTCTTCCATTTATCAGGAAGAATGCTGTATCAGGGGGGGAAAAACAAATCCACACTAGAAGCCTCTTTCTCCCCACCCTCTGCTTGTATAAGAAAAGTGGAGCTTCCAAAGTGGATTTCTCTTGAATACAGGGTTTGACCTGATGCATATTTGCACTGAAAACTTCCACTGAATTTAATTATCTAAAGAACAGGATTATATCTTTTATCTGGCAAACGACTACTGAACTTCGTCCACATCTGCAGAGTTCTTAAGGACTCTCAAACCCTTCTTTCTTTCTTCAAACCAATCCATAGAGAAAATACAGAACACAGCTATAGATACAACTTTGCTGTATGATGAGAATGAGGGTGATCCACACAAATGTATACAAATACATACCAATAAAAACACAGCAACTGGAGAGGCAAGATGCCTTTTAACCCCAGCAAAACAGAACTCAACCACAAAACCCATCATGATAGCCCTGGAATCAGAAAGGATGAGTTTTACAGAAGAGGCAGTTGTTTGTCCTGGATACAGTCGAAGAGGCCAAAGGAAGAATTCCATAGGTTCCTATAGAAGCTAGGCAGTAATGATTTATAGGCACTTGTTTTGTTCTCCTATACCAAAAAAAATAACATCTGCCCTGGCAGTAGAGTAACCCAGCATTGCCACACCCAAAGAAGCCCTTTCTGTTGTATAATGTAGAATTTTATATAATAGTAAACCTAATGCTGTCTTTAATGAGATGTGGTGGCACAGTGGTTAGAAGTCAGTGTTGCAGGCTAATTCTGCCAACTGCCAGCAGTTCGATCCCGACTGATTCAAGGTTGACTCAGCCTTCCATCCTTCTGAGGTGGGTAAAATGAGGATCCAGATTGTTGGAGGAATATGCTGACTCTGTAAACTGCTTAGAGAGGGTTGTAAAGCACTGTGAAGCAGTATATAAGTCTAAGTGCTATTGCTATTGTCTGCTTTCAACACTTCCTTATGCTGCCTGGCCAGTCACATCATCCAAGAGATTAATAAAGACTTGTGAATCAGGGAAAATACAGGACACGGTAGAACTGTGTGAACGTCCCTTTAAGAGCACAAGCAAGCCTCTCTCTCATAAATCTTATCACACAAAAATACTTTTGGTGTTAGCTTTAATTTCATCAGCACAATGCGCATTCTGTGTTGGGCTGGACAGGCATGTTGCATTAAGCTAAGCAAGACTTTTATACAATGGAGGTATTTTGCCTCTCTTTACAGCTACATCCTGTAACAAGACCTACAGTGTGTGGGGATGAAGGAAGCTTTTCCAAAGGAATTGCATGCATGCCTTCCCAGATATCTCCATGGAGTTTCCACAAAAGTATGGGAGCTATTTCTCAAATAAGGAAAAGATCTCATATAATATGAGAATATAATAAAGTATAAAGATGAGAGCTGGTTTGGTCTAGTGGTTAAGTTACCAGTCTAGAAGTCAGGAGACTGTGAGTTCTAGTCCCACCTCAGTCATGAAAGCTAGCTGGGTGACTTTAGGCCAATCATTCAACCCATTCACGTCACAGGGTTGTTGTGGGGATATAAACAAATAAAAATTAAATAATACCCCAAGAGCCAGTTTAGTGTAAAACTTTAAGGCACCAGGCTAGACATGAGGAGATGGTGAGTTCTTGTCCTGCCTTAGAGACAATGTCATCTTGGGCCAGTCACTCTTTCTCAGCCCTAAAAATGAACAAAATGGCAAGTTACTTCTGAAATCTTACCATGAAAATTACAGAGACTTGTCCAGGCAATTGCCAGAGATCCATACCAATTAGAAGGCACTAAAAACTAATCCAAAAAAAGAACTCCAAGGCCCAAATAAGCCTAATTTCTATAATTAGAGGGGTTATTGGTTGTTTCTATTACCTCCTGTCTTACAATTAGGAGCTCAAGGTCGTTTCAGAAACTGCTGTTGGCCAACATGAGTTTAGAATAGTTCAATAGCTCTAGTGTGTAATGCAGCTAAAAATCAAGGGTAGATGAGAGAGAAATAATGAGAAGGGGGATAAAGGGAAGAGAAAATCAAATAGGGAGAAAAAAGAAAGACAAAAAATTTAAAAAGGGGAGAAGGAAAAAAAAGAAGTGGAAAAGACAAGATAGGAGGGATAAGTATGTCTGCATATGACGTGGACAAATGGCTTAAATGCCCCCACTCCGGAGGTGGGCTACTATCAGTTCGCACCGTTTCAGGCAAACCGATAGTAGAAATTGTGACTGGGTCGGCGAACAGGTACGGATGGCAGGCTCACCATGCCCCCAAACTGGTTCCCCAGTCGCCACAGCATGTTTTTTGGGGGGCATTTTTTAATGTTCTGTGCATGTGTGGACCTATTTAAAGGCAACTGCGCATGTGTGCCGAACCGGCAATAATGCCGGCAACACACACACACACCCCAACTTTTGTAATTGACTTGATCCGCCATTGCAAGGTACGATCCAGATATATTTTAATTATAGGATGCAGGACTTGCTTGAATATAAGATTATTTAACTGGTACAATCTGTATTTTTACAAATATTATTGACATTACTCATTTATTCCTTTTTTCCTCTGTGGCTCTATCACATTAATCTAAGATTCTTTACATTGTTTCTCTGAAAGCAGCCCTTCAGTGATAAATAAAAGAAAAATAATTAAATCCAAAAATTAAATGAACCTTGACAGGAATAGTGGAGTGGGTTTAACTTACAACAATAACTATAAATCACACCGTCTCTTTGAAGACTAGAAAAACAAATGTGTCCTCTCTATTGATTTTATCACTTCATCACACACAGCAAATCTGAGTCAACATGAGTAGCAGATCTCAAAGGTAAAAGTGGAGAAATTAAGGCCACGAAAGCAGGTCACGTGCTTAGGAATTTGTCTATTGTAACCATAATGAGTGGTCTATTGTCTCCAAGGAGACAATTCAGGGTTTATAATACACAGCATACGAAGTTAGTTAGAATATCTCTTTTCCTTCGTGTTAACGCACCCGATCGCTCATAGGAAAATATTAAATTGAAAGCACTATTAAATTATTTCAAATTGCTGGTACCCGGACAAACCCTCAGGATAGCATGAAGGATTCATGATGACATATCAGCCCATGTAAGGTTCTGTCATTTTCTCATTTTTTCACAATATACATATGTTCCAACCCATTTTTGTATCTATTTCTGCTTTTAAAAAATCACTCACATAAAATTAATTTGTATTTTCCGGAG
Organism: Thamnophis sirtalis; assembly: GCF_051295495.1. Taxonomy (NCBI): domain Eukaryota; kingdom Metazoa; phylum Chordata; class Lepidosauria; order Squamata; family Natricidae; genus Thamnophis; species Thamnophis sirtalis. The sequence continues at coordinate 27,974,115 of NW_028261381.1, read as the reverse complement.
CATTTCTCCCTGTATACAAAATGCATACTGTAGTAATTTCTCCACTTTGATAACTGCTTTCTTGAATATGTGCAGTGGGGATGAACGTGTTTCTGACATCTTTCTTTTGGGACAGGTGACTACAAATTCACTTCAGTACTGTGCAGCTCTTTCTCAAACACTGCACTAGAGCATGCCTGCCTGCATTTCTTCTAACCCGCCAAGTTAAATACAATTCATTTATGGTGGCCGTTGAAATGCTTCTATTATCTTGTCCAATCCTTTTTGCAGGAAACCATAGGTGTCTACCACATTGCATTCTACTGAGAACTTTGAGAAGCAATACTTGAGGTGTGGTGGCATCTCAACTATCTTCCCCCTCCTTCCCTCTGCCTTTCCTTAAGCAACTCTTGGGAGAGCAATCAGGGTTGTGACTATGATGACTTTTGTCTTTCTGTCTCTCTCCCCATGTTCCAGCTCCAGTAAAAAAAATGTTCTCTCCAAGTAGAAAAGCTGCCACAGATAACTTTACTCCAATGAGCAGCAGCAGCTTCAGGATGATATTACAAGGAAGAGAATGGGCCTTCCTGCCATCACATGCTTTATCCTTGTTTTGTTTTTTAATTTACATACAACTCCACAAATGCTATTCATAAACAAACAACCCCAATATGAGAGCAACATTTAGAATATTTTCTGGTTGATCTGCAGCATGTTTGCTGCCTGTAGTCATGATAAAAATGGCATGTTTTCTCCACTCCATAAAGATGCTTAACAGTTGAATCATATTGTAGTCCTGCTAGTGGACTGTGGTCTTCATGGGAGCCGGAAAGGATCGTGATCGATTGCATGACATATCCATTTTTGACTTTCAACAGAGAGGAGATAAAGAGCTACTAAGAGCTTCCCTTGCTTTTCTCCAAATCTGCTTATTTTACAGTAACTAATGCTAGGGATGGATTGCAATTGTATAGGCTGTTCTTTTATTCTTCTGTACCCCTCCTTTGATGGACGCAGTGGCTCACTGGCTAAGATACTGAGCTTATCAATCAGAAAGGTCAGCAGTTTGGCAGTTCGAATACCTAGTACTGCATAATGGAGTGAGTTCCCATTACTTGCCCCAGCTTCTGCCAACCTAGCAGTTCAAAAGCATGTAAAAATGCAAGTAGAAAAATAGGAAACATCTTTGGTGGGAAGGTAACAGCATGTATTTGCATGTATTCTAAGAGATTGGGTTTCATTGGGTATTTTATCCTTTCTCCTTCCCATAAAATGAAACATCAGGTGAAATTTTCCTCTCAATTACGCTTCTTTAATGGCATTTTAGTAGTCAACGTTTTATTCCCACATAAATCCTCTTTCATCTGCATTTGTCTAAAGCAGCAGAGATAATGACTGATTGGTTGATTTCAGATTTACGTTCTCTAAGTACAAGGACATACGGCCAGGCTTGGAGACAGATATCGTGCCACATATTGTGGGAAAATGGGAAGGGAGATTGTTCAGAGTTACTTAATGTGTAGCCAAAACAAAATTCCTTCTAGAAAGCCAAGGTCATCCTTTGACTCTGCACCTGACCGGAACTGGATGGGTGGAACTGCAAGCATGGCAGTGGGAGATTGGACTATGTAATGGATTTGTGGGTGTGGGGCAACATCTTGAACTTTCAACAAGGTGGGGGAAACCAGGAAGCTTTCAGATTCAGGTTTTCCGAGATGTGCCAACATGACTCTCTTAAATAAATTGGAATTTTGAACAACACTTTTACCTGGACTCTGATTTAATTTTAGATGCTATTTGGAATCCTGACAGCTAGTGCTATCTGCCCCCGTAAGCCCTCTTCCCCATTTTGATATAGTAAGTTCCTTTCACTTATTTACCTGCAGTCAGAGATCCAAATAGATGAGCAGACTAGAATTGGAAGGGCCCTGTGGATGGGGACAGAAGTCCTGGGGGTGGGGAGGAGGGAGTATCAAAGGAGTTCTAGATTCCTTTGCAAATCAGAGAAATCGGTCCAAAGTAGAACTGAAACGGGAAGATGGAGAAGAAAGGACCAGAAAGGGACCTAGATAAGCAGGGGGAGAAAGCTAACAAACACATGGAAGACAGCAATCCAAACAGGTGCACTTTATTATTGATCAGTTCAATCAGTAACCCCACTTGTCACTCAACAAATGTCGTCCATGGAGGCTAACAATTAAAAGGATTCTTTACAATTTGATTTATTCTATTAGCTGGATTAAAGAGGCGATTATGAACAAACCCCTTGGCAATGAACGCCACTAGCACTTTTCCCCCAAATCAGCTAAATTAAACACAATCGAGCGCTGCCTAAATAAAATATTCCTGACTGCCAATGAAAGGTGAACAGAATGACAACCTCTTGCCTGACCTCTTATGGCTGGATAATCCACAGAGGGAAGGCTCCCTCTGCTCATAGGTTTCATGCAGACCCTGGGTTCAAACAGACCCTGGGTTCAAACAGAACTTGGGTTCAAACAGAAGCTGTCTACCACCTAGGCAGGGACCACACTGAGCTGAAGCATTCGCTGACAAGCCAGGAGAAGCTATTTGGACCTGGAATCCAAGTGGGATACTGAAAAGAGCTCAGCGTAGGTTTGCCTTAACCCAAGTTGCATATAGCCTTTAAGAAGGAGAGTTCAACTTTTCTGCAGGCCGCGGAAATAAACAGGTATAGCATCTACAAGCAGTCCTCAACTGAACTATCTGTTCCAAGTTATATCACTGAAAAAAGTGACTTATGACTTGGACTTCACGCTTAGGACGGTCACAGCATCCCCACGGTAACATGACCAACTTTCAGATTCTCAGTAACCAGGATGTTTTTATGACAGCTGCAACCTTCCTGGATCATGCGATCACCATTTGCAAACTATTCAGCTGGTTTCTGACAAGCAAAGTCAATGGGGAAAGATAGATTGGTTTAATGAGCGAGTGATTCGCTTAGCAACTGTAGTCAAAAATGGTGATAAAATGAGGTGTGAAACCTTGCTTAGCAATGGAAATTCTGGTCCCAATTGTGGTGAAACGTCAAGGGTTAGGATATTCTATTCTCACTCTTTACTCCCCTCCCCCCTTATCTGCCTACCGGCCTGCCTGCCTATCTACAGTTTCTATTATCTATATATATATATGTGTATCATTGATCTACTATATCTATTATCCATCTATCTATTGTTTCTATCATGTATGTATGTATGTATGTATGTATGTATGTATGTATGTATGTATGTATCTATCTATCTATCTATCTATCTATCTATCTATCTATCTATCTATCTATCTATCTATCTATCTATCTACCGCGTTTCCCCGAGAATAAGACAGGGTCTTATTTTCTTTTGACTCCTTAAATAAGCACTAGACCTTATTTTGGGGGAGGTTTTATTATTTCTGAGATGCAGGAGGTGGCGAGCGTGGTCACCTCATGCTTGCAATATTTTTGGGGAGGGCTTATTTTCAGGGGAGGGCTTATTTTAGCGCATGCGATCAAAAGCCCAATTGGGCTTATTATCCGGGGAAGTCTTATTTTGGGGGAAACAGGGTATCTATCTATGTATCCATCCATGTGTATCATCTTTCTATTGTATCTTTTATCTAGCATATATCTACTGTTTCTATCATCTATCTATCTATCTATCTATCTATCTATCTATCTATCTATCTATCTATCTATCATTTCTGTTATCTATATATGTGTGTGTGTGTTTGTGTGTGTGTGTGTGTCATCTATTTACTGTATCTATTATCCATCCATCCATGTGTATCATCTGTCTGTTGTATCTTTTATATAACATATATCTACTGTTTCTATCATCTATCTATCTATCTATCTATCTATCTATCTATCTATCTATCTATCTATCTATCTATCTATCTATTTACCTACCTACCTACCTACCTACCTACCTACCTACCTAATCTATTTATCCTATACATTTAAAAACACATAATTCTAGTAGAAAGATAGGATTTAACATTTTTGATTGGATTGGATCAGAGGAAAATTCTGGCCCACATTTTACAGAAGCAGGGATGATTTGATTTTAGTTGTGGCGCTAATTAAGTGCTTCACGCTTAACACTAACAGTACAATAAATAAAGGGGCCCTTAGGTCTACTAAGATGTCCCTGCAATAGTCTAGTATACAAATTATGTTGTTATTGTGTGGCACTGCTTTGCCCCAAAAACGTTCTTGCTTCCCCTTCCCCCTTTTATATCTGTTTTTATTACTGATGTACTTTATGGTCTCTATTTTGCTGTTTTTTCCTTTCCAATTTTTCTCATGTAAAGCTGAACCCTACAGATTTGGCTTTACATCTAATAGCTGGTTTCTCCAATTCTCAAGTTTGCGTACAATTGCTGCAATCTGCCTTTTTCCTTCAGAAGCTAGACTACTGAATTTGGCTGCACCCATTCTGTCAACTTCGGTTTCACTTAGGCTACATGTCTCCTGCCACCCATCTTTTACTCTGGTCCATTTCCATATCATTTAGCAAATCTGGCCAAAAACATGGGGAAATGGTGGAGGGAGAGAGAGATAAGGCAAATAAATACAAATATATACAGTACATATATTTTGGAATGCATTTTTTTAATATATGGATTTTTGTCCAGACTTTCCAACGTTTATATTGTATCTACTTTAAGTGGATCCTATTATGTGAATATTAGATATGTACAGCACATGCCATGTGATAACATCTGCAAATGCAAGCAAAATTATAGAACAGGAGTGTCAAGGCCGGGGCCAGATCCAGCCCGCAGGATACTTAAATCTGGCCCGTGGGGCCGCCCTGGAAACAGCAAAGGACTGACCCATAGTGCCTCTGCCAGTGAAAACGGATCTTGCAAGGGCCGTATACAACCCTCCCAAGCTCCGTTTTTGCTGACAGAAGGTTGCAGGAACCGTCGCAGCCAAAAACTGAGCTCGGGAGCCCATTTTCGCTTGCAGAGCCACATAGGCACCCCCCCCCTCAACATCAGTGATGTCATGCTGGCCAAGCCCACCCCTGCCATGCCAACCACTTCCCCTCAAGGTCAAACACAACCTTGATGTGGCCGTCAATGAAATAGAGTTTGACATAACCCCTGTTATAGAAGAACTGTGTATAGCCTGCCCAATGAATTATGATAAAATATAATGATTGTTTGTCAATTGCACATTCCAGTAAAAAGCTACTCTAAATATATTCCAATTATCATATTATTTACTTTCCAAGAAGATTCTAGCAACTTCTGCAGGAGATACTATTTTCAACTCACAGAGCTACTAAGAACAGAAGTATACACATTCTATCTTTATTCCTCAGTTTCACCCTCAATTCACCCCTCAATCGTCCAATTACAGAATCACCAAATACTGAACAGAAATCCCACAAATAATGGGATAATAAAGATAATTCTTTACCTTGCGAAAAAGCTGTTGCATCCTATTGGTTAAGAAAGAAAGAAAAACTATAAGGAGATGGATTGGATAAGATGATAAAATAAAATAGGATATAAGATAATTACATGCCAAAAATTGCTGCTAAATTGATAGCCTACATCCTGTTTTAATAAATACTTTTTTTTTCCACATTAAGGGGTTTTATACGTTTTAGAGTCTTTTAATTGCAGTGTTTTTCATGCTAGCGATCATCACAGTGCACAGGTGTTTTATAAATACAAATCACCATTAAACCTCTTATATTTTACAGCCCAATCCTTAAAAGCAGTCTGCCAATGTAAGTCCCCATTCCATTCAGCCACATATGTGTGAGCAGATCGCTTTGCCATCGGGCTGTAAGTTATTTTTCCCCAGGGGCCTTCTGCATTAGAAGCACAGCCTTAGCCAAACTGATTTTCCAATTTTCACATTACAAAGTAATGGGAAGCAGAATGAAAGCTTTCATTTTGCTTCCCCTATAAATGTGGACCCACACTGTTTCACAATTGACTATAAGCAGGTATTCCTGTAATAAAACTTCCACCCAGAAAGCTTGATTTCTTTCCTGTGTCGACAGCCATTTGTGGTCCTGGGACAAAGTCTCCGAAACTTATTGAAGACATCAAGATAAAGCAATGGGCATTCGGTTGCATCCAGATGGAAAAAATTATTTACAAACCTCTTCGACTCTCTGGGTTGAATTTTGGGATTAAAGAATTGTAAGAAATATGTCTAACCATAATATTTTGGAAATCCTTGGCTGATGGGTTAGATCAGGGGTGTTATACTCGATTTCAGGGTTACATCTGACCTAGAAGGAGAGCAGGGGGGCATGGCTGGGGTGGGGTGGGCATGGCCAGTTCAAAATCACTCGTGTAGAATGGAATGGAATGGAATGGAATGGAATAGAATAGAGTAACAGAATTGGAAAGGACCTTGAAGGTTTTCTAGTCCAACCCCCTGCTTAGGCAGGAAACCCTACACCACTTCAGACAAATGGATATCCAATGTCTTCTTAAAAATTTCCAGTGTTGGAGCATTCACAACTTCTGGAGGCAAGTTGTTCCATTAATTGTTCTAAATGTCAGGAAACTTCTCCTTAGTTCTAAGTTCCTTTTCTCCTTGATTAGTTTCCATCAGAGTGGGTTGCTGCTGGTTCGGCCCGGATTGGCTGAACCAGTAATAGCAGCGATGGGAGGCTCCGCCCACTAACCCAGAAGCGTTGTTCATACAGGAACATGCGTGGGAGCATGCCCAAATCGGTAGTAAAAAAAATTGGCAACCCACCTCTGGTTTCCATCCATAGTGTTGGGGTCACCTGTGGTGGCCAGAGTGCTCTGCCAGCAAAAACAGGCTCCTGAGCTCCATTTCCAGCTGTGATGGCCTCCAGCAAACCTCTGCCAATGAAAATGGAGTTTATGAGGGCCGTGTGTGAGGGGTTTTCATTGGCAGAGGCACCATAGGTTGGTCCTTCATTGTTTCCAAGGGGCAGATCTAAGCATTCTGCTGGCCGAATCCAGCCCACTGGCCTTAAATTTGACACCCCTGGGTTATATTAAAGAGTCTTCGGCAACATGGAAAAGTAGTAATATTCTTATGAGTTGGTGTCAGAATTCTTGATCTTACCTGAGATACAAGATCCCACCAGGTCCAGCAGAAGTATGCGGTGGATCCTGTTTGCTAAAGAACTACACTACCAGGGCACAGGAGACAGGCCTTTTCTGCTGTGCCACTCCCTCTGTAGAACATCATTTTCTCCCCAGGTGAGATTGGCCCCATCCTTGATGTCCTTCCAGAAGCCCTTCAAAACCCAGTCGAATCAACAGGCTTGAGGATCTCAAGGAAATGTTGACTTAATGACATGGTTACATCGTTGCAATATTGAATTCTGTCTCCTATCCCTTTAATCTTTTGTAATCATAATATTAATGTTTTAATTGTATTTTTTTCTAATATTGTTTATTTTATGGTTTTATAGTAAGCTTTCCAGAGATGAATGGCATGTAAATATGATTGGAGAGATAGAGATAGAGAAGATGGGAGAGGACCGGGACTTTTTCCCCTTTGTTAAACCGGGAGAGGGCGTGGCCAGCTCATGATGCATCCAGCCCACAGGCCAGGAGTTTGACAGCCCTGGTTTATGGTCTAAGAACTGCTTTGCCAAATGATGAACTCAAGCAATTTCAATAGTGACCTTTCTCTCACTACAGTATTGCCTACTGAACTGCTACTGTAATACTATTGCCTGACCAGTAGTTATGATGGTATTTTAACAGAGTAATAAGGCTAGCAATGCCTATCTGTGCCAAACTGGCATGGTGCTTTATAAAATAAGCTGCTCTGAATCTGCTGCCACTATCCTCAGCCAGACTCAAGTTGTGTTTTATGTAAATCTGATATTTTGGCAGTTTGCTTTAGACTGGGGCTACAATAAATGAAGGGGGAGTTCAGATTCCTGGCATCCAGCGCAATTGATTCAATTTGATGTGTTCAAAATTAGGAGAACTGTGATTCGAGATTGGCTGCTGCAGATCCTTAGGCCCAAGGAGGCTGGAGGAAGCATGCAGGAAAGATCAAACTGAGATTTGTTAGTATAATTTACCATTGGCACCGTATGGGCCTTCCAAAGTTATCAGATTCCAAGCTCAGGAGAATCATGGATTAATGCAAGACTGGCTTTAGACAGTTTTTAAAGGCTTCAAACAGCAGATCAGGAAAAGAGGGAGAGCTAGCACCATGCTGTTCCCTCAGGATTCCCTGGCAGTCTTTGTTAGTAGATAGAACTCCGCATGTCCCATAAACTGTCTTCCAGGTGCAGCATAGGATATTATCAGGGGTGGGCTGCTACGGGTTCATCCAGGTTTGGGAGATCCCGTAGCTAATATTATGGCTGTTATGTCCTCCAAATCCCACCCTTAGCTGGCCCCGCCCCACCCACCCACCCCACTCTTCCCGGAGTCTCCACACGGTCCATTTTGGATGCGAGGTAAGTGCAGGGCCCATGCAGAAGTTCAGGGAGGGGTGAAAATGGGCCTCCTGGAAGTTCTGCAAGGTCTTCAGAGCCTTGGGGAGGCAGTTTTCACCCTCCCAGAGGCTCAAGGAAAGCCACCAGAGCCTGGGGAAGGTGAAAACGCCCTACCCTCGCCATGGTGCAGGAGACCAACTAGGCCACACCAATCATGGCCACACCCACCCAGCAACCGGGCAGAGAACCTGTTGCTGAAATTTTTGAAGCCCAGCCCTGGATATTATGTCATTATAAACACTCCAGGAACTTTCAGTGGTCTGACCAGCCAATATCTGGAATGAGAAGAAGATATCAACTGAAATTTTGGCACAAGCAGCCAAATATTGTTGGCTTGGCTAATTTATCAATTCCTGTTGAGTTGGCAGGGCCAACTCAGCCAATCAAATCTCCACCTAGAAGCTGAGAATCTACCAAGTCATGTTAGAAAATTCATTAAAGCAGCACAAATTATCATTTTCCACCTATCCTGGAATGATTTACTCAGATGGTCAATGGGGTTTTTTCCCCTCCCCTCTGCCATATTTTCTTTCTTTTAATTTAAGAAGTCAAGGGTTAGTTTTAGGTGCCTTCAGTACACAAAGCATCTGCTCCTCTATCAAGCAATGTTGCTAATAAAGAAATTAGTAAGCAGTCTCCCAGCCGGTGCAGGTGGGATGTGGACCATCTGCTCATTTCCATGTTGTACGGCTACATTTTTCCCTACCTTGCTAATGAAGCTAGTCTAAGACTATCATCAGTTATGGCAGCCAAAGGGAGCAAAATTGTCTGGAGGTGGGAGCCTGGATCAAGACAAGAGATCTTGCCGGCAATATGTGGAGGCTGAAGCACATCCTGAATTTTGCAGCATAGGGATTTAATTTCTTCAAGGATTCAATTAAGTTTCCTGCCTTAGGAGAATATTAGTTGTCCCTATTCGCTTTTGTCTGGGAAACGGGAAAAAAAATATGCAACCAATGTTTCCTACCTGTCAAAACACATAGCTCTGAAACATGCTTTTCTGACAACCAACATGGCTGAGGAGCTGTGAGCAGCTTATAGTGCCTGCAGAAGAGGCATGCTGAGCATCACAACTAAAGGCTGAAGAACTGGGGTCGGGGGACGGGCGGAAAGGGGAGAGAGAGAGAAAAAAGTTTAGATGAAAAGGTAAAAGCAGGTGCCATGCTATATGTGTGTGTGTGTGTGTGTGTGTGTGTGTGTAGGTACGTACACACACACACACACACATATATACATATACATATACATATACATATACATATACTGCACATGCGCAGAACCAAAAATCAAGATGTTGGCCCCGAAGGAGAACCGACTTGGGGGCATGGCAGGCCTGGGTCACTGCGGGTTCCAGCAACCCAGACTGCAAAAATCTTTGGAGGACCACAAATTGCCTACTGCAAAGAACAGATAGTACTGCCAACAACTTTTCCATTCACAAGAAAATATTCTCCTCTAACTCCTACTTAAAGATCAGATTCCTGGATCAATCTTCAGATGCCTTCATCCACCTACATATTTAGAATAATTCTTTTTTCTTAGCACAGTTTCAAAATCAATTCTTCTGACCCCATTCTCCTGGAAGCGAGTAATATCATTAACTGTAGGTAAGGCTCCACAACACACACACTGCCTCTCTCTTTGAAAGACTCTGTCTCTTCTGCAAACACACAGGCCATAGTATGAAAAGGTTTCAGGAACCCCGGAGGTTAATTTTGATCCAGAAATTAACTTATAAGGGGGTGACATTCCATTCTCTTTACCAAAAGAGCTATGAATATAGGAAAGTTAACCCCAAAAGCCTGCTTGAAACTATCACACTTTTCATTTCTTATGTTATATTATCTCCATGGGCTCTTTTCTTTCTCTGAATGTTGTAAGGTTTGTCTCTATTGTTTACTCTTCCCAAAATATTTCATTCACTGGAGTGGTAAATGTCTGACCCACATCATCAAAAATGGTCTCTGTACAACAGGTGTGTCAAACTCGATTTCACGGAGGGCCACATCAGTGTTGTGTTTGACCAGGGTGGGTGTGGGTGAGTGTGGCTAGTTCAATGTCACTTGTGTCAGGAGCATCTGTGGTGGCCCGAACCCTCTGCCAGTGAAAATGGGCTCCTGAGCTATTTTCGGCTGCCACAGCATTCCGCAACCCTCTGCCAGTGAAAACAGAGCATGGGTCGGACACACACGTCCTTTCCAAGCTCCGTTTTTGATGACAGACGTACTATGGGCCAGTCCTTCACCGTTTCCAGGGCAGCCCTGCAGGCCACATCTAAGTACCCCGCAGGGTGGATGTGGCCCCCGGGCCTTAAGTTTGACACCCCTGCTGTACAGTACTGAAAAAACCAACATATGTTTGAAAAACCAACAACAATATGGTGTTCTTCTCTTCTTAGGTAGAGCAGTAAAGGGAATAACCAAGGTGGATAACTTCCAAAATCTCTGGGGATTCTCCATTTAATTCAATGCCCCAATTATCCAGGTATTTATCTTGTTCATTTGAAGTGCTTTTTATAATAGTAGAGGTTCTACAAGAACAACCATGCCGGGAAACTGAAACAGTCAAACTCTGCGTTCTTCTTCAATCTTGCCTATGTATAACATTGGGTCCAACAATGGGAGAAGAGGATATTCTGCTGAATGATACACAAGGGTGATGTTTTAAAGTGGGAATCACAGAGAACTTTTTAAAATCTCAATAAAAGAAAGACGTGTCAGGTATCTCAGTTTAGGAAAAGAGAAAAGGCAAGAAGTTCTGGCTTTCTAAAACAACTGAGGACTTGGCATACTAGAAGAAAAATCTAAGTGGGTGTTTCTCTAACTAGGACCATTAAAATTTGGGTGAAGCTGTCCTTTTAATATTCATTGTTCTCAAAGATTCCCCTGCTTTGAAACTCTTGTGGCAGTGGTGGGATTCAAAAAAATTTACTACTGGTTCTGTAGGCGTGGCTTGGTGGGCATGGCATAGCTTGGTGGGTGTGGCAGGGGAAGGTCATTGCAAAATCCCCATTTCCTTCCGATCACGTGGGACTCGGGAGGCAGAGAATAGATGAGCCAGGGTCAGTCAGAGGTGGTATTTACCGATTCTCCAAACTACTCAAAATTCCCACTACCGATTCTCCAGAATTGGTCAGAACCTGCTGAATCCCACCTCTGGCTTGTGGGATTTCCCCTGCTTCAAAGGGAAAAGGTGCTCTAATCATTTTGTCAACATGAAGGTGTGATAGCGACCTCAGTGAATGAGAGATATAACATCTAACTATGAGAAATATGTGATGAGCATAAGTCTGCAGCAACATAGTTTGAGCTATAAATAACAACTTTCAGACTTATAAAAACTGGAGGTGTGCACTTAACCACATAATTGATTCAGCAGTTTAGAAAACAGCATTTTCGTATGACTGGTTCAAAGATTTTAACACGGAGCCTAAATCTGAAACATGATTTGGAAAACTGATCCTCCCATTAATCTTCAGCATGTGGCTACAACTGCGGTTCAAAATAATGGAATGGATTTCTGAGGAAGAATATGTCCTAATTCACAGGCAAGCCTAACCGATTTCATATGAGTGTGGTAAGAGGCTTAGTAAATTAACTTTCTGGCATTTATAAATACATGTGTGAAAAATAGGTTGGAGCTAGAGCTGGAACTAGAGAGGAATTATCAATAAACAACTGCCAGCTAGCACTAAACGTGAGAGATCAAAGCGTGATATCCATTCAGCTGTGGAAAAAGAGGGGACACATTTGATCAAAATTTTAGAGGGTAACAAATGCAGCTGCACCCTCATTTTGTTTGAGAAAAATCATTTCTTTGCAGTAGCTTCAATCTAATAGGCAATATTTCTAAGTAGCCATGCTGTCATGTTAGGTATGTGGGAAGAACTTTAGCCAAATATAAAATCTTATTCCCCTATGGCATGTTAAGTTCCTACTAACAAACACATGCACATATCACATAAATCTAGTATTGTGGAGACAAGATGTTCTTTCTTGACTATGATGATGCCACAATGTTCAATGTGAGAGCTTGATGTAAGCCCCACCCAGGGGTGGGCTGCTGGGGGTTCTCTACCTAACATTCTGTGCAGTTCAGAGAACCCTCAAATTCACTCCTGACTGGCCCCACCAACCTCACCCTGTCCCTCCCAGGAGTCCCCACGCGTCCCATTTTGGATGCAGGTTAGTGCAGGGCACACATGGAGGCTCGGGGATGGCAAAAACGGGCCTACCGGAAGGCCGGAAACAGGCCCATTTCTGGCCTCCAGAGGGTCTCCTGGAGACTTGAAGAAAATATCCAGAGCCCAGGGAGGGCATAAACATACACCCACCCACCCACCCCCCTTGGTGCAGGAGGCTGACTAGGCCATGCCCACCCAGCAACCGGGCAGAGAACCCCTTTCTAAAATTTTTGAAGCCTACCCAGCCCCACATTTTTGTACTTGGATTGTGATGGTTCATGGAAATACATAAGGGGCAGAATATGTATTATGACATCCCAGTACAAATTTCATTACTAGCTCATCCCCTTGTCCCTCCACAGATACTATGATGAAGGATAAATCCCAAGATTGGCAAGTTTAAGGATTAGTTCTTAACAGTGGTATGAAGTCGTCTTGTTTATCTTGACAGGCTTCTGTAGAAATGCAAGGACAACAAATTAGTGAAGACACTTCCTCTTCAGATAGGGCACATAAGAGATTACATTTTGTAACACATTAAACTTTTATTGAGATCGTCAATGGTAAGTCAGAAAATATACTAACAACTTGTTTTAGAGGGGGAAAAGACAAAAATTGTTACATTGCTCTAATAACTGGACATCCCCAGAAGAGATTAATATACAGTATAGTAATAGGATTCAGTGAATGAATTAGCATTATGGGTAAGTTGAAGCCTAGAATGACCCATCATAATTTGATGCCTAAAAACAGTATGCATCTTTTAACAAAGAAGTCAAATATTCTTTGGTTTTTCAGGTAGGTTCTTTGGTTTTTAGATGAAGTTTTGTTAAAAATCTTTGGAAGGAATATTTTTTATATGTTTCTAGGGAGTTCTGATTTTTGACATTGCTAAATGCCCAAATCATGTATGGTAAGGTTGAATCACTGTATGAGGCCCTTCAGAATTCCCTACTCTTCTTAATCCCTTAAAGTATTTTCATGAATGCCCTCTACCATAATATTAAGGGGCCTGAGGAGTAGATGCTTCTCTGTTGCAGCCTTCCTTTTTCAGAATAGCTTCCAAAATAGATTCAGCTCATCCTGAGCATGTTGACCTTCTGGAAATTGGTCAAAACAAAGCTCTTCCAAGTTGCAGGCCTAGTAACCAGAAGACTGTGAGTTCTAGTCCTGCCTTAGGCACGAAAGGCAGCTGGGTTACTTTGGGCTGGTCCCTCTGCCTCAGCTCACCTCAGGGTTACTGTTGTGGAGAAAAAGGAAGAGGAAGGAGTACTATGTATGTTTGCCACCTTGAATTACTTATAAAATAATAAAGGTGGGATGAAAGTCAAATAAATAGTGTAATGTCATTCAAATATTAAATGCTACTCTTTAAATTTTAATGATACTGTTTTTAATGCTTTTTAAATTTGTTTTTATGAAATCAGTATCCAGACTATATTAACCGTAAAATGACAAAGAATAGGAAAGGGACCAGTGAAACCAATGTCCATATGAAACAACCTTTGCACATAATTTATAGGGTGCTTTTATACCATGCAATGATGAGTGGTTCATTTAGATCATACCTTTTCATGCATCACTTATTTATCCCAACAAGTGAATATTGTGTTCCAGATTATTTTGTGCATAAGAACCATTATCTTACATTTTATGTTTTAGAAACCAACAGAAGGAAGTTTCTCAACTCTGAAACCTCAGATCAATCAGTGGAAAAGAGAAACACAACCAGCAGTCACTGCATTTCATAGAGGCCATCTTTGAAAATTAAACACAAGAATAATGGGCAAGGAAAGATTAGGTGAACATTTCTTTCAAGCCCTGGTGGGAGTCTTTATGTACTTTTTGTAAACAGCAACAATTCACTATTCTACTATACTCCCAGTTAAAGCCAAGACAGCTGTTGTTCTCTCTACCAATATATTCCAAAGTAAAATACATGTCAAATTCCATTCTTCTGAGGGGAAATATAAATGAATGGGCGGAGGGGAAAGGAATATGCCTAAGGATGCTGCAAGCTACAGGCCTGTTCATTTGGTATTATGCTCAGTATCGTTTTTCATCTTCAGGAATTAACCTGGCATGGAAAATAGTTTGCAATGACAATTAAAATCAAATGCTTGTTTTCTCTCTTCTGTTGGAAAACATAAATCAGCCTAAAGTAAGAGTGGGAGAGAGAGAGAGAGAGAGAGAGAACTTAAATCAAGATACTTTATAACTATGATACATAGTTACGGTGACCAAAATCCAATATAAAAATCACTTTGATACATGAAAACTACCAATGCACAATTAAATCACTCTTCTCCTAGTCAGAGCCTCTGGGCAGAATGTCCGAAGTTATTATTCCATGCTTTTTGTACCCTGATTAAAATGAAGTTCTGGGAACTCTTTATCAGATCAGTTTCCTTTAGTGAAAAAGAGCATCATGGTGTTTGTAAGAATGCATTTGTTTAGAAATATAAAAGCACATATGGCAATATTTATAAAGGGTTTTCTATCCAACCTCTAAAAACCAGAATCTGATCTATCTCTCTGGGCCATCTAAATAAGGAAAGAGAATCACAACCTGCAGCCTAAATGCTGCCCACAGGTTTCAGTATTTAGTTCTTAATAATCCAAGTGATACCTAGGCAAAAGGGGCTGAAATATATACATATTTAGTGAATACACACACACTTTCTTTCTGTGTGTGTGTTTTCCCCAAAATAAGACCCAACCAGAAAATAAGTCTTAGCATGATTTTTCAGGATGCTCGTAATATAAGCCCAAATATAAATATAAGCCCAAAAATAAGCCCCAGTTAAGATCATCAGTCAGACAGGCACATTTAGCACAGTATTTCCCCCAAAATAAGACTGGAAAATAAGTCCCAATACGTCTTTTGGAGCAAAAATTAATATAAGACATGGTCTTATTTTCGGAGAAACACAGGTATAAAGTCCAGAACAAGATAATATTCTGAAACTGTTTAGGCAAGACACAGTTCACTGAAGTATATGAAGAATGATGAGATACTCCACAATCAGTCTTGTGAAATTCTCTTATTGTAGATACAGGAAAGCCTTGCTTAATGTCCACAATTAGAACTGACAATTCTGTCACTAAGTAATGCAGTCATGGGGATATCATTCGTCCATATCGACTTACAATATCACTGCAGTGCACTTAGGTGAATCACTTGCCATCATTAAATGAGACATCATATGACTGCAACTTGCGATTTTACTGCTGGCTTCTGCAATGACTGCTTCTTGAAAGCTAGGTTTGAAGGGCTCAAATGGCGATCACATGACCACAAGTCTATGTGAAGATCGTAAACACTCAATGGTGGCAAAGCAGCATCTGAGTCTCGATCACATGACCATTGGGATGTTGCAACAGTTGTAAGTGCAAGGACAGGTTGTTAAAGTTACTTTTAGAGAGCTGCCATAATTTCAAAGAGTCACTAAACAGTCCTTAAGCAAGGACTACCTGTAATATGAAAAAAAACATAGATAGATAGAATTCTTTATTGGCCAAGTGTGATCGTACACACAAGGAATTTGTCTTTGGTGTATATCTCTCAGTGTACATAAAGAAAATTAGAACACATTCAACAATAAAGATATTGATACAACACTTTAAGATACAACACTTAATAATAGTCATAGGTCACTAATAAGCAATCAAATTATACTAGGAAACAAATAAAACAATATAAAATTTAAAGATAAAAGCAACATGGTTATAGTCATAAGTGGGGAGAGATAGATGAATATTAATACAGTCTTAGTAGGTAATGACAGTGTTGTGGGAATTAGTTGTTAAACAGAGTGATTGCATTCGGGGAAAAACTGTCCTTGTGCCCTATAGCGTCGTTTTGAGGGTAGAAACTGAAACAATTTATGTGCAGGGGGGTCTGTAGATATTTTCATGGCCCTCTTTTTGATTTGTGCAGTATAAAGGCCCTCGATGAAAGGCAGCTATCAATCAATTGGTAGCAATTGTTTTTTCTGCAGTTCTAATTATCCATTGAAGTCTGTGTCTGTCTTGTTTCTAAGGACCAACACTTTTTACTTCAGTCACAACTAAGATGGAATATTCCTTTATTTTGTAATTCTTGATTTTAAAAAAAAAATTGTAAACACAGGCCTTCCTCTGATCATTCTTCAGCCTATCTTCCTTACCTTCACAGGTATCAGTAGCTCTCTCACGTGTTTCAAATCCCATCACAGTCTTGTGTAGGAGGTAATAAAGTTTCGGGGGGGGGGCAGACAGTGAGAAAGTGAGCCCATAAACTTCTGCCATTCACACAAACTTCCAATGAGACAGGAAACGTATTCATGTCGGAAATATTGAGTCGCTAAGCCTTCCAGCTGTATTCCAAAAGTCTACTAGCAACATTTCAATCAAGAGCGCAAGCCTGAGACAGCCGGGCCGTTTGAGCTGAAAAGCACGGTGCAGAATTATGTTGGTGAATCTGGTGCCCTCTCAATGACCTCATATTATAGCCATAGCATTAAGTCATGGAGAAACCTGTAAGTCAGGTGAATATATTTTTTTTCCTCTTTAAAAAAAAAAGTAGAAAGGGAAAAGCTCCTGAGTTCCCAGTAAGAATGCTAAATTACTCTTTCTGCCAATGGAACGGTTCACTTTCATTTCCAAGGAGCCATAAGCCCTCTTGACCCTCCCCCCTCCCTTGTGTTATCCCTTTTACTGCTCGTGCAGTACTTTCTTTAATCTCTCAGATCAAAGACCGGTCAATAAAAATCATCCCTGCTTTTGTGGGGAGCAAACAAGCCACACTTGGACTTATGATAATTGGAAAGCTACACTCACATCTTTGAGGAAACTTTAAAGTTGTGATAAGGAAGAGTCTGCCCTGGTATTTCCAAATAGGTTGATTCAAATATTTAGCATGATGGAGATTCCATACTTTATTTTGTCACAGTTTTTTAACCAAAACAAAGGTTAACTAACTTTGATTATAATTACAACAGTAGGTTCATCTACTGTGGTACCTTGCTATCAACAGGTTGCAACCGGTAGGAAAAGTTAGGTACGGTATATACAGACCCATAACAGCATCCTCACTATGAATTCTGGGATATGTAATCCAAATCATGCAAAGAATATGGATTGGAGAAAGATGAACTCCAGCCCTTCCTTACAGGTTCACAATGTTAAGTGACAACTACAAATTGGACAGATTTCTTTCCCTCTGCCTAGAATCTATCATCACTTCTCTTTGCTGACTTACTAAGTGTAAGACTCTGTATATTTGTGTGTGTACACACACACACACACACACAAACACACACACACACACACACACTTAAATATATATGAATTTCAAAGACAGAATATATTCTATTTTTTTCCAGTAAAGTAGAAGTACTAATTACACAAACATGGGTCAGTAAAAAAAAGGTCAAGGGGGCAGGTAATTATTAATAATGGCACCTGCATTCATCAAAAAGAAGCTATTTTCAGATGCTCATGACATTTTTGAGAGACAGAGCAAGGTTAATAGGCCAATATAGTGAAGGGCTGGTTGCACACGTTAACAAAAATAAATCCGGAATTACTGAATTGAATGTAAAAGATGAAAGAACTTTTTAAATATGCTTTTTTTCCCCAAAATGTGTGGTATCGTGGCCTTACAGCTATGCAACAAGCTGGAAAATGTTTACAGATGCAGCATGAATGGAAAATGGAGCATTTTAAGTATCCTCTGGCCAAAGAATCGGCTGAAGGAGTTGATATTATCTGCATAAAGTCCACAAACCACCATCACTGCCACAGCCTCTAATCTTTGTTGCCTTCCACTAGGGTAGCCAATTCACTACAGAGGCCTTGAGTGGCAGAATTCCTTTACTGAGGACTAGAATGCTGTACAATATCTAGGGTTTTTTCTTCTTCTCAGTTTTCCCATCTAAATCTAGACTAGAAGTTCATACTTTTCGGAAGTTGGACTTTTTGTGCCTATTTTGCGAGACCAGTTGAGCTAAAGATTATCCATGGCATCCGTGGAGTGGGCGTCCAAAATGTCAAGATGATGGCCACTTCTGCATGACTGAAGGCCTGTTTCTTATGCATATATCAAGGGGTGGGGCTTTCATTTTGAGTTTGCAGCTGCCATCTTGGCTTTGTTTACCTCCCTCTTCCAGGGATGCTCCTGTTACTGTCAGAATCTATTATGCCATGCAACCAAGACAATCTGGACATGCTCCAACCAACGTTAAATATTTAAAAGGTCATTAATTGAAACTGAAGAGATTTCTTCATGCCCTTTAATCTCTAGTTCTAATAAATGGTCTTTAAGGCTTTTCAGTCAACTTCAATTGGAACATTCCTGTCTACTTAGAACTCAACAGTTCCTACCCAATAGCCATATTCCTGCAATTCATGGACTGTGGTAATCTAGCCATGAAATAGAGAAGTTAAATCCTTGAATGCAAGGCCATGGTTTTGCATTGCAAGACATCACATATTTGTAATTTGAGGAATAGCAAATGTTGACAATTGACCTTTATATTGTCTGGTTTGTTATATATATATTCAGCTTTTTGCTTTCTTTATTTGCTTCTTTTGCTCTGTGTTAATGTTGTTTATAAAGCATACACGTGTGTGTATGTATATGTGTGTGCGTGTGTGTATACACACAGACACACACACACATATGCTTTATAAACAACACTGATACAAATAGAGTAAAAGAAACAAAGAAAGAAGAAAGAAAAACACTAAAGTACAGAAAGGAATAAAAAGAAATAAAAGCTTCAGATTTTCTTTGCAACAAATATAAATGTAATAACAAAATTATCTCTTACTCTAAGCTCTAATTATCTCTTATTTCTATTATCCAATTTTTTTCCAATCACCAAAATCACAAATCATAAGAAATTCATGTCTTTTGTTTGTTTCATGCAAAAAAGTCCACAAGGAGTTTCCAGTCAGTCATAAATATAGATACTGATTTTTTTCTCTAATCGAAAAAAGTTAATTCATCTATCTCCACAACTTCAGTCATCTTCAGCAACCATTCCTGCATTGTGAGTTATCCTGTCTGTTTTTAAACTGAGATTCTCTTTTCCTGCAAAATTAACCGATGTAAAATGTCTGATATTTGCCATTCCCGTAAAATAGAATTGGTGTCGATCCCTATAACCAGTTTGCATCCAGTTTGAGGATCAACCGGCAATCCTTTTTTAAGGGTATAAATTCGAAATGGCCTCCTCCACCCCATCCCCTGTAATGTTCACCTGATTTTCTTTTCCTGCTACATATAACCCCCCCCCCTCAAAAAAGGGTTTTTTTTTAGCTGAAGCAATGCTGTCTGCTTCAAAATGCTGCACTTCTTTTCATTGGAAGCAAACACCTCTGCTTCTGCTCTGTGGTGCCATTCTTTGTGGCCTGCTTTTTTTTTTTTACAACTTTGCCAGTGGAGCAGTGAAAAGCTGAGCTCCTTTTAAACAAGTTCTATGACAGAACAATGAAATTATACTCCTATTGTTGGCTGTGTGTGTATGTTTTCTTTTAACCAGTATCTGGATTAAACAATAAAATTCTTTTTCTTTCTCTCTTTTTTTATAACTACCCTGATGTTACCATGCAACAATAGACCTGTCTTTTCTCCCCTACAAGTTCATTAATAGGAGAACAGTGTAGTGGGCTATGAGAATAACCTTGAGGATCAAGAGGAAAAGCGGCAGCCCAGGCAATGGTCAGATAAGAGAAATTTGAATCCAAAGCAGGAATGGATTTGAGGAAGATTGGATACTCACTAGTTCTCTTTATGGAAAAGGGGGGGGGGATACACTATCAACCCAAGTTGGTTTTTGGTTACTTTTGGGCAGTGGTGTAATTTAGCCGGTTCTATCTGGTTCAGGCGAACCGGTAACGGCAGGAGGCGTCACCTACCCACCTGGACATTATCACTTTCTTTGATGCTCTGCGCATGTGCACGTACGTGCTTACATTTGCAAAACGGTAGCGAAGATGTGTTGATTTCACCCCTGATTTTGGGCCAAATGAACATCTTTACAAACCAAGCACTGCCCTACCTGCTACCTCCACGGGTAATATCTGCTATTTCTTCTATTGTTTGTTTTATTAAACATTATACAACAGAGAGTATTGAGATCTCTTGGCAGCTTACATTTTTAAAATGTTCTCATAAAATGCTTATGATTGCTAGGGGGAATTCAGTGGAAATAAAGATGATCATAGCAATTGATGCTTTTGATTTTCTGCTTGCAAACTTACCTTTTACTTCAATTTAAAATGACATTGAAAATGCATAAAGCAGAGTGGGCTGGTGTTACTAGCAGATGCCATTCAGGTGCTAGATCCCCTCCCAAAATTATACATACTGAGTATGCATATTGACAGTAATTCTGGTCATTTCATCAAAGAGAGGGAGTGAGGGGCAGAGACAGAGACAGTAGTTAGAGAAGGTTAACCAATCATAGCAAATTATGCAAAAAAATAGAATATGGATTTTGATATATTTTTTGAATGTTGTAAAAGTGTCTTTCAAGCTTGACAACATCAAGATATGTTGAGGTTAACCAACCAATAAAAGCTGAGGAATCCTAGGAACTGAAGTCCACACATTGCCAAGTTTGAAAAACACCGATGTAAATGGAAAGGCAGCAAGGATCTCAACTCAGATTACTATAGTCTTATAGTAAAACAAAAACTGTACTTGCAGAATGTGCTACAGCTAAACTTAGACCTTCCTTTGGTTCCACTCTAAACCTCCAGTTGGGCTTTGCCTTTCTACCTGTCTCCAGTTGCAGCAAAGATAACTTCCTACAAGGACATAAATGGCTTGAATCCTCCCAAATATATCCCTTCCTCCCTTCTATCAGGTACAAAATTAAATTACGCAATCTTCAAGGGCAGAGGCCATGCTTCCTTATTTCTACAAAGGGACACCCGGTGTACTTGCTGGAGTGAAATACAACTAGGAAAAGGACAAGACATCTGCTCTCTCCTCATAAATAAGAAACTATGATTATTTTCAATGTGCATTTATACTAAAAGGTTAATAGGCATTTTGCTATCATACTTATTTTAAAAACAGGCTTTGGCTTCCAATGCCAGGTCAAGCACAGCAAGACACAAAGGTTGTAAGAAGCTCCATATTCTATAAGGCGCTCCTTCTGTATTAAGGAGCTGTTCGTATAGGCTGCATATTAAAATTTGCCACAGAATATCAAAGAGATGTGACCATCACAGTTGATGAACAGATAGTGCTACCGTGCATTAATTACAGAAACGGAAAGCTGAGCTTCAAGCATTTCTCTGTCATGATCAAGGGTCTTCAGAATTCTAGAGTAGATCAAACTCCCATCTTGACGTAATTATGCAACTATATTCTTACATATATTTCCAAAGCACAAGTAACTATGCAACTATATTCTTACATTTATCTCAAAAGCAGAAGCTGGAGTCTTATATTTTTTTCCAAAAACAGTAAGATTAAAATCTGCTATTTAGCAGAATTGGTCCTTAGGATGCCTCACTCAAATGAAGATAAGTTCAGAAATTTGTGAAATTCTTTTCTCAACAGATTTTACAAAGCTGAAGCACATACCGGTATATGGGAGAAGGGAGGAGAGGAGAGAAGAGAGAAGTTCTTCATCAGAGTTGTAGAAGAAACCATAATTCTTAAGATTTCTTTCTTAAGCTAAGGGGGAGAAAAAAGACATTGATTAAACAGATGTTTTCTTTATAGCTGATTTTTTTATATGTATAATAACAATATATGCATACAGACACATACAATCCATAAGTCCACAAAAATGGGGAAAGTAAAAAGTGGGGGACATGAACATACAAAAATCAAAGCTCATTTCAAGTATGCATATAACAAAGTAGAATTAGTGACTCTTAAGAAAATCAATTTAAAATTAATAAAGGGAAATTAAACTAATCCTTAGGATCCAAATTTCTAAACATCGCATCAACTGAGACTACAACGATCAAATGCTTGTTTAAATATAAAAGAGAAGGAAGCTCTGCAGACCATTATACAGGTGACCTTCCTACCTTGTAATATCCTCCCTTGCTTGGTTGAGT
Source organism: Thamnophis sirtalis (assembly GCF_051295495.1). NCBI lineage: Eukaryota > Metazoa > Chordata > Lepidosauria > Squamata > Natricidae > Thamnophis > Thamnophis sirtalis. Next base: position 27,951,408 of record NW_028261381.1, on the reverse strand, counting down.
AGCTCGGGGTGATGGGGGAGTTTCAGGGGGTCAGGTTTGTATGTGTGTTGCATTCCCCCCTCCTTTTGCAATCACGATGGTACACAAGGAAATTAACAAAAGCCAGCTCTCATAGTAGAAATAGGCATAATGCAGATGATTGAAAACAACTGAAATACAGGGTATTCAATACAAAACCACACAACAAATTACTATGAAATAACAACAGGTATTTCTGCGATAGATGGATCTCTTCTATTCAGGCCACTGGGCAAAAAGTTTATTTTATTAATACAATTGTTGTGTATTAAAGTATTTTACAAATAGTCCTGTAAATATAAACTATACTAGGTTGCAGTCACTTGCATAATTAGGTAGTTTAAATCCTACTGAAGTCAACAAGAATCCAGCCTCCACCAATATGTAATATATCCTATATATTTTACATATTCATATTCTTAAGCACTGCATATATTGTAAATAGTTGCTACTCTTCAAAAGATTAAATTATTTCAGCACTGAATTTTATAATCAAGAGCCAGCCACTTAAAGCATCGTGGAGAGTGCTGCCTATCTCTTTTAAACCAAACATTCATGCTGGAAATAATATGATATAGGGATATTAATAAAATCCATAAACCGTTAATACTGTTATGCCTGCTTTGTTCTGAATTACACATAGACCTTTTATGTTTATTCCTCACAGAAAATGCATTAAAAATGAGATTCTCTCTAATTGCACTCTCTGAAGATAGCTGGTAAAATCATTTCTAGCAGCTATAAATCAATTGCAGTATTTAAATGACCTGCCAGGTGCATCTTCTGGGTATCAGACTAATTAAGGGAATGTATTAATTGCAACTATTCATCAACACCACCAATGTTGTTAGGTAACCCTTACAATGAATCTTTTTGCCATATTATCCAGCAATAAAACTGCTGTTTGGCCAAGTGGTGGGTGTATGGAAAGATGGATTTTAAAAGACAAACACAAACTAACATTTGCTCCTAATTCTTTTTATTGACATATATTCTATCCCATCTAATGTTGAGGAACACGATTAATATGTGCAGGTTCATGGCAATAAAATATTGAATAACCTTTCTATATGTGTGTTGAGTGTGAGAGAATATATTTCTTCCAAAGCTGGGGAACTACTGTCTTTGGGGTTGTTGTTTTTTAGGTTTATGTTTTCAGCAAATGGAATAGAAACAGTAATATAGGAAGATCTCAGATAAATTTGCATACTTAAATAATGGCTAAATACAAATCTAAGCAATGTCAGCCTTGTCTGATTTCCTTGACTTGAAGGAGGGTCAGAATATTGTCTACTGTAGATTTTCTAATGGACATTAAATTTTTATAAAACATTTCATGGACTTTTAAATTTTTTATTTTATCTCCTGAATACCTGTATTCTAGTTTTATAAATTTCACCAACAAAATGTATTGAGATTTGGATTCCATAATCTCCAGAGGCTGGAGAACAATCTCCAGCCTAGAACAATCAAACCATTTTCAAAGATGGCAATCCATTTCTGGCTATTTCAAACACCATTGCCCCATAACTTAAACTTCAAACTTACCTCTGCTTTTCACTGAAACAGGAATCAGCAGCATCCCCCATTAATGTCCAGAACTAGATACCACAGAGGAAAACCATGACATCAATCTGCCTCAGACTGAATACCTAATTTGACAGCATCCATTTTCTTCTGCCCATGGAGCCAACCAGGAGCAACAGTTTTCCAGTTTCCGCTGTTTGGGATGAAGTCCAAGTTCATACATGCTTGATCTGCTTACCTTTAACGTCAGATATTTATTGTGAATCTTGAGCTCTTCTTCAGCTTGGATTTTAATCTAAATTGGAGAAAACTGCTTACTATCTCTTTCTTGCTGACCTGTTTCTCTGACTGTTGCTACAGTTTTTTTTAATGGTTAATAACACTGAGTCTTTTATTATCCTGTTCTCAAAAGTCCTAACAGTGATGGGGGGATATCTCCAGAACAGTTTTTTCCCACCTTCAGACAGAGATTCCATGTGAAAATGGGCTTTTCTGCTTCAATCTTACTTCAGCCAAGTTGCTTTGGCAACCAAGGATACACTGCCCTCTTCCATCTTCTAAATGAGTCCTGGACATACCTCATTATCCAACTCTCTGTACTCCTTTTTGACAAGAGTATAACTCAATTGACAAGCACGTGAATTTCCCCGTGTTTAAAGTTATGGGTACTCCAAAAATTCAGCAGAATCATTTTGGTTTGTTTCAAATAGGGGATAGCTGTGATGACTTAAGTGCCATTCTTATTTACACCTGACAACCCATAAGAATAAATTTCTTTTTTTTCACTTCTCTCGACTTCCTGAAATTTCAGAAGGAATCTGATATTTAATGTGCTTATCACTTAAGATGTACTCAAAAGTAGTACATTACAAAGAGCAAACTGTTAGGAAAATGGAAAACAGAAAGTGAGGCATTACAGGCAAATTGAAATGCACAATAAATATAAAATGTGAAAGTATGAAGAATGTCCCCCATATTTGCAATTCTTCATCCTCATTTGCACGCTTTCCTGATCATATATGCTTGAATTTAATTCTCTTACTTCAAGTAAATCAAGTGCTCTGACACAATATCAGGAATTGAGAAAAATCTGTCCAATTTTGACCAATTTGTTAATTTTCAACATGGGTGTGTACTTTAGACCTGTGTGAGGCACTTGTTCTGCCTAGGTTTAGGCACATTTAATTCTCCTTTTTTCATTGCAGTCAGCAATCACTATTGCCATCACAAATGAACCTGCAAGGAAACCCTTAAAATCTGCCTTTACAAAATGGCAACCATGTTGCATGTGAATTAGTACCAAATACCCTTTCCCCAAATTCCACGAGCCCCCTCAAAGACTCCAACTTCTATCAACTTCTCTATTTTCCCAACAAAAGGGTAGGCGGTCCAATGAAGTTCTAAACTGTAGCCAATTTCCAGCTTTACTTTTTATGACACATTAAGGAGTACCCACGAAATATGCCTAAAGAATCACGTCTTACTTACAGTATGCTTGTATCTGGTTCAATTTTAAAATAAATAAACACCCCCCTTTTAAAAAGTTGAGTGGAGAAGCAACTGGCATTTAGTCACGATGGTGTCTGTGAGCTGCTCTACACCAAGACCTAGGCACAAAGTCAGCTGGTCTGAGCAAACAGAGGCCCCAAACATATCTCAATGAAAGCCTTGTGCAAGGAGTAGAGTTGGGGGTAGATTCATTTTTATGGAAGAGTTTTAAAATGTAATGTGTTTACAAGCAGTTTACAAGACGCTGCAATGAACTCTGTGGATTTACTTAGCTAGTGGAAGCACACAGAATCACGCAACAGTCATTAAAGATTTGCCTCATCATATATTCCTAGCTGCGAGTACTACAATGTTTACAAGGGTGATGTTATATATACTTTTTATATGATATTATCTTTATCAAAACTGACTCTTTCTTGGAGAACATAATTGTCCCCTCCTTGAGCCAGGGTTTTAAAATGGCTGTTAAGTGCTCACAGAATGGAACATTTAACTGTCATTTATATATTTAGTCACTGTTATTGCTATTTATTATTTTGTGCTGGGGCACAGTGTTCCAATCAAGGGTCAAAGCTCAATTGTCTAGTGGTGAACACTAACAAATAACTGAAAAGACAGCTAGGCAAATCCTATGTCCCAGAGAGGTTATATAGCCATAGCCTCTGCAACTTTCTTATGTATTTCGAAAATGCAAACTTCAGCGGAAAAAAAAAAGTGAGGGAAATCTTTAAAAGAAAGAGATTAGAACTCTGCTTGAAGTTTATCATGAAGAACTTTCACACTAAAACCTCTGGGTATTTTGTCAGTTTGGAGGAGAGAAACGTTTTTGGCAAAGGTTTGGGGAGCGATTCTAATAATCAGAAAAGCATGCATGTTTAGATCATCTCTTTTCTGCAGTCATCAGACAAATACATGGAGAATATGCAGCCAATCATCACTTCTCAGAAAAAATACACATGGCATATTATAGATATGTGGGAAGTACACAACAATCAATGTGTGAATTGCATGCAATTCCCTAAACAGAAGTGAAATGTGTCATGTCTAAGGCAATACCTCCCTGCTTCTAGAGAGTATAACTTTTTTAAATTAGCTGATATTGATAAACAATTGTCTCCCAAAGATAGCTGCCTCAGTTTTTCAGTTATTTCTCTACATTTAAGATAGGGAAAAGCAATATATTTACCAACCTTGCTTTCTGGATTATTCAGCCCTATATCAACAACACCCCGCTTGCATCCTGAACTATAGTTTCAGCTTTCTTTTTTTGGCTGAGGCTCATAGGATTCATTCTCATTCTCATTCTCATTCTCTCTCTCTCTCTCTCTCTCTCTCTCTCTCTCTCTCTCTCTCTCTCTCTCTCTCTCTCTCTCTCTCTCTCTCTCTCTCTCTCTCCTCCCTCCCTCCCTCCCTCCCTCCCTCCCTCCCCTCCCTCCTTCCTTCCTCCCTCCAACTTGTACTGAAATGAATATTCTCACCAATTTCTGGTTTCTAAACTGGAGAAATAAAAGTTCACAAAGTAAGATATTATTCGTGTCTCCTGCTCTGCCCTCATATTGCTGAATGATCTTCCTTTTGTCCTAGATCTCTTATCTATCCCTTTCACCCTCTCTCTCTTGCTCTCAACACTGTCCCCTTGATCCAGCAGACACAGGCAAAGCAGCTGATGTGTTATGCCTGAAAATAATTTTGGACAGAATCAAATGCCCTTGAATCCTTAGTAATACTCCTCAGATCCTGATGCTGAGCCCTGGTTAGGCCCTTATATATTCAACAAACATCCTTCAGTCAGCTAGAGTGGAATCTGAAAATCTTTCTTGGAAAGGTTAGAGAGAGGACAAGTCCATTGTAAAGAAAAGGGAAGTTCAGCGGAGAATATATGCAGAAAGTACAATATATTATAGCAGTCAATGGAAGGGTGGCTAATCATCAAGGCTGAAAGCTTTGAACACTTTTCCATATTTTATGCATTACTTAAACTGTGCTAAATTACTCAGAAAACCTCATATTTAAGTTGCATTCTAATGATTTGTGTACCATGTTTTTTCAACAGCTGGGGAAGAAGGAAACACTGAGAAGTAAAGTGATAGCAGCAACACAGCTGTTAACAAAACAAAGAAGGGATAGTAGCTGCACCAGCATGAACTGAAGACCGTGTCGCTCTGTTTTAGGTTGGTTAGATGCCGTCAAATTGGACCCAAATTTTGATAACAATGTGTATAAATGCTCATAGTTTCAAGTTTTCTTCAGTAGTAATTTGTATGTCTCCTTGAGATAGACTGTCTTTATCATTTTATCCTATTCATTCACTTTATTCATTGTCCTCCTTTCAACCTTGCCAAAAATTCTTTCCAATTCATCTTCCACTCACAATACAAAGTTTATGAGCTTCTGTTTATTATTTAATCTATCTATCTATCCATCTATCCATCCATCCATCTATCTCCACATCTGTTTTTCAGTCCATAATACTATTCCAAATTTCACTTCCAAATCTGTAATTCTGTGGCGAGCATTACTACTAGAAATATCATTGTTTTAACTATTCTTATGTTTGTGATCAAAGAAATAATCTTATTTTTCACAATCTATTCTAGGTTTGTCATTACCTTCTTCCCTGGGATTAGTCTTCTCTACTTCTTCAGTTCATTGTTTAAGATTACCTATTTTTGAACCCAATATTTAACATTAGCCCAGATTTTTTCTTTACATAATAAGTAAAAAATCTAAGTATCTTTTTCCTAAGTCTCTTTTCTTAGTCTTTTTAAGTCTCTGAGGAGGGTTGCTATTAAGATATGTCATCTGCTTATCTCAAATCATTAGACCTTAACTTACAACCATTTCTTTAGTGACCTTTCAAAATTACAACTGAAAAAAGTGACTTATGGCCATTTTCCCCATTTATGACCACTGTGGCACCCTCATGGTCATGTGATCAAAATTCGGGCACTTGGCAACTTTATTACCAGGATCATGTGATCACCATTTGTATCATCTTAGCTGGCTTCCAGTAAGGAAAGACAATGGGGGAAGCCAGATTCACTTAAGGACCATATGATTAACTTAATAACTGCAATGATTTGCTTAACAACTATGGCAAGTTGCTTAGCAGTAGAAATTTTGGGCTCTGTTTGGTCATAAACTGGGGATTACTTGAAGTAAAAATTACAACAATCCATATCTTTATGTTATGATAGTGTTGTAAAAATTGAAGATTTTTTTATTATTGTGTAATCTATAGATATTACTGTTCGCTTTAAATTGATAGTAGCTAAGGTGGAAGGTTTGTATATAAAACACTGGTAAGGACAACATAATTTGCTTTAGTGTAGCATCCCACTTGTTCAAACTTCATAGAAATCCTATGGTATTTAATCAGACCCTTTCTCTCTCTTTCTCCTGTATACAAGCTTAAAAGCCCAAATGGTGCCGTAAGAATGAAAAAAATACCTTTCAACTCAATAGTCTTCCATTTTCATTTATTTTCCTTCTCACCCTGGCCTTTGTTACAGAAGAGCTCTGATGTACCTATCTTTTTATACCCATATAGTTGTGCTTTGTATTTTGATAACATCGCCTTAGCTCAAAAATCTAAAGCTGGACAGCCAGAGGTTTGAAGAGGGATACAGACAAGAAGGAAGACTGAGAGGGCTAATTTATATATGGTTTAGTTTTAAATAAATTGATTCCAAGGAATTGCAGATGGGTGAAAATTCCTACTTGATTGTAATATCACTGCCCACCCAAAAAGGCATCTGTAGGTTGGCCAGTCCAGAATTTTGATGGGAAAATCAAACAAATCCTGAAATCTCCGATTCTACATTATTCTAGCAACCGCTGCTTGCACTGCTTAGCTGAGCAACATTTAAGTTATTCAAACAGCATTTTTCATTTTTTTTCAAATTTCAAAGAGATTTCCTTTTATCCCCTAGAACTGAGCTAATGATCCCTTTGTCTTTGGAAGTCTAATACACTGCTCTTCAATTTGAGTACAATTGTTTTCTCCTAGTCTCCCAATATGTCGCCTTATTTCTTCATTTTCATTGCAATTACTACTTTATTTATAATTATTTTACTGCCCAGAGATATTTAAAAACCCATAGGCAAAGCTTTACTCTACAGTAAAGAGTTGCTATTTTTTAGATTAGTGAAAAGAATCAGGATTTGGAGGGGTTTGTCATTGCCTTAGAAAGTGGTTCAATAGAGTCTCAAGCCCAATATCAATAATATAGTCAACTTATAAATTTATTAGATGCCTTTAAATACTTCTATTTTTCCCCAAACTTCCTTGCTTTTCCCTAGAGTTGCAATATTTTCTGATATAATCAGCATCTAAAGGGAAACTGTGCATATACTCTTCTTATGGTGAGCTCTAGTTTTCTGTCAAAACGTTGTTGGTCTTTAACTGTTGCCTAAAAGTGGCTAAGCTTCCATTTGACATCTCCATCCTCAGCCAAATAACAGACCTTTTAGGATGCCAATGAAATTTAAATAAAATATATGATGGTCGGTCTCAGAACAGAATAAGAATGCCCAAGTAAGTTAGTTTGCCCCATTTCTGAATTCCTAACTAAAAAGCGGGAGCCCACTTTATAATCCAGTGTTTAAAGTACTTTCTCATGGCTCTTCAACCAATCTGGAGATGATTTTGTTTGTACCTGCGTTACCCTGAAACAAAATAATTACATTTGGTTTCCTTTTTCCATTCTCTCTATTAAAAGCTCAGTCTTTTTATGAACTTTCCTTCCCTCTTTCCTTCCTTCCCTTCCTCCTTCTCATGCCTTCCTTCCTTCCTTCCATTATTAGTCCCACCATACTATTTCCATGTCATCTCCTTATTTGAGAAACTCTTTAACAACTCCAACCCTTGCCTTTAAGCTATCACTATTAGTGACGGTATCCCGGCTTACTTCTTACAGACCCTCAGACAAACCAAGTTCCTGTTCTATTTTATAAAATCAAACTTGTTTTGATTGAGTTTGAATAGCTCTTTGAATGCACTATATATCCACTTTAGAAGCAGCTCCTCCGATTAGTGGATGCAGTCGGTATATATCATATCTCTGTCTTTCTTTATTCCCAGATCTGGCTCATGGGAACCATGTCTTCATAGATTTGCATGAACAGAGATCACACAGCAACACCTTTCATTTCCTCCTGGGCACCACCATGACCCAAATCACTTAATTCTCCTTCCATTCACACCCCGCAGGTCTTCTATTTTCATTGCCCCCTCATTTAAATGGATACTGTGACTTTTCTACTCATGTTTCAGGTTCTTTTTAGATAAAAAACACTTGCTGTTTATTGATTTAGAAAGCACCGAAGAATGCAATTTTTGCCAGCTCCCCAAAGTGATGAGTTTTGTCTACAGTGAAATAAATACAAGTTATCAGATTTAATTCACCCTTTTCATAGTATGCAATTGTAAAAGAATAGCATGACAACAAGGAAGTTTTTAAGAGATTGGACAACCATTTGTCTGAAATGTTATAGGGTTTCCTGCCTGAGCAGGAGGTTGGACTAGAAGACTTCCAAGGTCCCTTCCAACTCTGTTATTCCGTATTCTGGTTTTTTTTTTAAAACAGTCAAGATGCTACTTAATTTTCATCTAACTTATGTTAACCCTTCTAAATGAATTCTAAAATAACTTCTCTTTCCAGATGAGTGCAACCCCTACTGACCTCATGGTGATGTGGATGTCATTTTTTTGGCAACTGTGGTGGAATGTATGGATTCCCAGGACGGAGAGGCTGCATTCCAGAGGGCACAGAGATAGTGAATCATGGGGTGTTTGGCCTGGAGGAAGAACGTTAAGAAGACTCCTCCCTAATTATTTCCAGGATATATTTATGGTGATATAGCTAGTTGCTTTCATTTGGCAAGTTTTCTACTCTATAGGTGAGGAACAATAAAGGACTGTAACTGTAACGCGCTCTACATGGGGCTGCCCTTAAAGAGTGTTCGAAGATTTCAGTTAGTCCAGAATGCAGCCGCGCGAGCGATTGTGGGTGTACCTAAGTACACCCACGTCACACCTATCCTCCGCGAGCTGCACTGGCTACCCATTAGTCTCCGGACCCGCTTCAAGGTGCTGGTCGTTACCTATAAAGCCCTACATGGCATCAGACCTGGGTACCTTAGAGACCGCCTCCTGCCGATTACCTCCCTTAGACCGATTAGATCTCACAGGTTAGGTCTCCTCCGGATTCCATCTGCCAGCCAATGTCAGCTGGCGACTGCCCGGGGGAGAGCCTTCTCTGTTGCAGCTCCAGCCCTCTGGAATGACTTCCCTGTGGAGATCCGGACCCTTACTACCCTCCCAGCCTTTCGCAAAGCCACCAAGTCCTGGCTGTTCCAGCAGGCCGGGGGGCTTGTGAAACATCCAGCCCCACGGAAATTGTGAATGTTGCGTTTTTAAAGTATTGTCTTTGTCTATCTATCCCCCTTCCCTTGTCTATTGTGAGCCACCGGAGTCCTTCGGGAGTGGGCGGCATACAAGACAAATAAAATGAAATGAAATGGAAACTACTCAGAAGCAACTGGGTGTGTCTTTCTTGTTTCTTGGAGAGTCTGACAGCAACAATATTGTAGGAAAAAGATTTGTCACTGCTTACTTCCAGGAGAAAGATTTTTCATTCAACCTTACTCTCCTGAAATTTCATGTTGATCATCTATACAATTCTGCTTAATTTTTTTACATCAGCCACGATTGGCTAGGTATTGTCAGCTAGTGAGACATTTTGGAGTTCTTTCATGTGATCACTGAATTTGTATGAATGAGCTTTAAATATTTTTAAGTATGAGATGCAACTGTGAAATTATTAGCAATCAAGTTTACAAATGCTTACCAAACAAATTATTTTGATTCTAATCTGCCTATAGTCTGTAGTATATAAGTATAGCATATGTTATGTTATACAACACATTCAATATAATATATTGTGTTGTATTATATATTACATAAATAATGTTCTACATGAAGTACTTTTGGAATGACTAAGTGTAAAAATTCTGATTGTTATGCATGCTTTTATATCACATCAAACAATTTGACCATTTTAGGATCATAATTGAAAACTGTGTAAAAAGGTCATTCAAAACCCATGGATATGCAATCATACAGTAATGCCTAGTCTAATCTAATCTAGAGCCTAATCTCTTCCAAGAAATGTGTGGCTGTCCTTTACAACTGCCAAAGCACTACACAAGCTTTGTACGTTCAGCATAATATGTCCCCAAAGTGCTTTTTCAAGAGGCAAAATGACTTTCTGGTTATCAGAGCTGAAGAAGCTTCTTGGATGAGCAGTGAAACATCTTCAAAGAAAAACCAGAAAGTTACGGTAGTTGCCTCCTGAAAAAAGCACCTTTGGGACAATCATGACTTGGATGACTGAGATTCTCCACAGATGTTCAGCATAATACTTATCACCTCTGACAGTGCATCCCCAGGATAGTGGCGTTTCCTAACTATACCACCTACTAGCTTTTAACTCAGAGACGGGCAACACAAGGTCCTCTGATGTTTTTGCACTGAGCTCTCATTGTTCCTCACTTTGGACACTATAGGCTAGAACTGATGGAAGTTCATCAACATTTAAACAGCATACAATTCCCATCCCTGTTTTAACAGGAGGCACAAGGGGTTAAAGATAGAAACCTCCTGTGGTCAAAGTTTGTGCTCCGAAGTTGAACTTATCCAACATATTCTTACATGCACTGCCTTGCTTTTACAACTTTGTTTCCCATACACCCACCTGTAGTTACAAGGTTGAGTGTTCCTTCATAGCTCAGTTATGAAATTAAGTCAAATTACATACAGCCTGTTGGATAGAGGTGGATCAATATTATCTCCATATTTAATATGGGGAAGACTTAGAAATAACACTTTAACCTAAAGCTGCCTTGTGAATCCACGGCAAAGGTGTGGTTTGAATTGGAGGCATCAGAGATCCTAACTTTCATCAGGACTAAATCACAGCAGCTGCAATGTACTCCTAGTTTTCACTCTTGTTAATAATGCGAGGACAATACATGCAATCCAACAGTTCAGTGAAGTAAATATCTGGATGCTTCATAAGTGTTACGAATCTAATCGTACGTTTGAAAAGGCAGTGCAATAAGGTATACCTAGCTGAATATCTCCAGGACAAGACCTTCAGCTACTGACAGTAGCCATTGTGAAGCAGTTCCATTTTCTGATTTGCTGGGGTCCCAACTAATCTAGTGGAATGAGAATGGATACAGATACAGATGCAACATGACATTCTTAACAAACCTGCATAAGTCTATATATGTGTAAGTCCCCTTGATGTCAATGGGTGAGAGTAATCATCCTAGAAACTTCTGTTCTCAAGATTCACAGCTATATGCATGAGAGAACATTTCCTTATCTCATTAACAATCTTGTTAATTCGTCCTCTGTGTGTGTGTGTGTGTGTGTAATATAGCACACAATGTGTGTATATGTATGTATGTATATGTATGTATATGTGTGTATGTATGTATGTGTGTTTTATATATATATATATATACACATACACACACACACACACACACACACAAGTTCCATATGCATGGAACCTTTGGCCGCCGTTTTCATCTGTCCCATTCTGCCTTCTAATTAGGCCAATTTCTCTACACCGCTACCCTTCTTCCTCCAGATGTATGTGCTGTGCTTGCTCTGGCTCTCATGTTCCTGCCACATGGTTCTTTTCTGAGCACAATACCAATGACATTTCTCCACCACCCCTTCTAAATTGTGGAAGCCTTTCTTTTCTTTATCTCCATCTAGAGTTCTTTACTCCTCTAAGATTTTCCTTCCTCCTCAATTGCAAGCCTTGGTCTCTGTTATATTTCAAGCCCTTCAGGTTTATATACCCTTGATTGCTAAAGCTGCAGTGAAGGTTCACTAAGGGGTGGGGGGGAGAGAAGAAGAATGAAACAGAAGTCTACTGTATGCCATTTATCATTGCATGCTGTTATTTATTCTAACTGCATAGTGATACATTTTTTAAAAAATTTATATCTCCCCTTTCAATATAAGTCCAAGGGCATCTTACTTTATTATATGAAGGTACATTCCTCACTTATAACCACTCAAGACTTCCAGAAAATTATTTTTAAAAATTAACCTCATCATATAAACTAAATAAAATCTATGTTACATTTATATTTACTGACAATGAAATAAAGGGGGACTAGTATAGATCTATTTCAAGCTATTTAGCTCTCTAAATAGCCTGAACTATTAGCATCAACTAGCCAAACACTTCTGGGATTCGAAGCAGAAGCAGTATGCTCTGTCCCATATCAGGTTGCCCTGATAAAAAAGGACTCAATAAAATCTACATATTCAAGCATAGAAATCAGAAAATTAATCCATTAATCCAGGCCTGTCAAACTAGCAGCCTGTGGGCTAGATACGGCCCATGTAGGCCAGGCCTACCCCGGTCTGCAAAGGCAAAAGCATCCCGATACATCACAATACAGCCCAAGATGCAATCGGGTTTGACATCCCTGCTAATCCAATTTAACTGCCCACTTGTATAAAAATCCAGAGATGTGATAACCTAAATCTTGGCCAAATAAAAATGACTTCATCTAACATCTAAAAGACATCAGAATGGATTCTACATCTTTTCCAAAGCTGTGGTTTAAAAAAAAAATAGGACTACTGCAAAGTCTCTCTTACAGAGAATAGATGAAAGTAGAAGCAGGCTGTTCTTTGCAAATTTGTTAGAATAATGAAAGGGTTAAAAGATACATTGAAAAGAACTGAGAGTAATATTAATGGGTACAGGATGAATCTGTTAATAAGCTTGATGAGACTGATGGTGGCTCAACTGTTCCTGAACATCTTACTTTTGACAAAGGAAATCTGCCATTTAATGGAAGAATCTGGAAGCTGGTAAAAGTGCTTTCATAGCTATCAGTTCATTATTGCATCATCTCTCAGTTTCTATAACTTGTTTGCTTTTAATTAGGCTTTTTAGTAAATTTGGCATTTGTCATTCTTTCCCCTTGAAAGGCTATCCGTTTCTCTACTATGGCTAACCAAAAACTTTGCCTCTGATTTCTGGACCAATTTTTCTTCTTCTTATGAGCCTGCTTTTTATATAGGGGGGGGGGGGAGGAAATACTGCCATTGAGTAAGATAAACAACTGCTGACTTTATATATTAGCTTGCCAAAGAATATTGTCCTTTTGCACTGTTTCAAACTAAACAATTTGGTGGGGAAATGTTAAAAATTTAAATGTTGCCTTAAGAAGCAACAAAGATATAAAGTTGGACAGCATCATGGAAGTAGAAACCAAATCTTATTCAGCCATAACCATTTCAGCAATTCCAGGATTGTTGCTATGAATATCTTTCATTTTGGAGATTCAACAAGTTACAACTCCTGATCCAAATCTCTTCTATGGTCTGTTTTTGCATTTATATGTTATGCCATCACTTTACGATAAATATTGCTGTGATCAGAGGAAAAAAAATGCACTAGTAGTAGCATTTTGTTCTGGGGGGAAATAGTACTGCCGAAATTACTCTATGTTAGTGACATTTAATTGTAACATAAAAATTAAACACCATTTACTCGATTTAAAATCAGGGCAGTATGCAAATTAAGTAAGTTTCAATTCATGTCTTCTTAGTCACATCTGTTGGCAGTTTGAATAGTTTTAGTGTCATTAATTGTTATAAAAGTGCAAGATTTGCTGTATGCTTGCCACTTAGGACCAAAGGCACAAAAGTCTAATTGAACTAAGTAATTAGTAATTTGTCATTTCCTATTGTCAGCAATTACTTTCTATTGGAAATCCACATTGAAAATTCTAATTTGAAGTGAGGTTTGCATTTTACTGCTGTCCATCCAAATTAGTTTTAAATTGACAGTTACATTTTCATTAAAATGTAAAGATATTAACTATACCTGTAGACAGTGAAATACAAAATCTGCTGCACATGAGATCATTGATAAATAAATCTGACAGTAAATAAATAAAGTAAAATATAAAATAGTGTTTCCTCTTTCAACCCAGAAATATCTATTTTAAATAAGCAAGTTTTAATTTAAAAAAAATTCCCTACCATACTGCTGGGACCATCCCTGCTATTTAAGACAAGGAAAGGAGATTTCATTTTGTTCTGTTTTTTCAAACTACATTGAAATCACTGAGATCCACAAGTTCTTCCTGGTTAGCCTGTATAGTCATGTGAGAGAGTAGGTGGGACATCTTGAACAGCTGCACAGAATAGAACATTTTAACAAATGTAGTTTGTAAGCAACACTTGCTTCATTGTCTCTCTCTCTCTCTCTCTCCCCCCACACACAATCAAAGATGCAGCATCCTGACCTTAATCTGAAGAGCTGAAGGGAATTGGAGTGTGATGTGCTGTGTGGTTTTCCAGACTTCATTAAAATCCCCAATGCTCACTATATTGATAGAACATGGCCGCATTCCCAAGTGACTTATCAGTGCCCTGGTATCAGACCATGGCCCCCCAAATTATATTAAAGGATAGCCATATTTGAGCTGGGCTATATTTACAGTGATTGGCAAGCTTTTCCTTTTTTCTTTGTTACAGTTGACAAAAGAAAAATAATTTTTAATTCATGATGCCTAAAACAAGGTTGAAGCCGCTGTGAAGAAGGTAGAAGGCTGAATCTCTACTTTCAGTTCATTTTCCTCATATACAGTAGCTATGGAGGGAGGAGGGGAGATGGAAAGAACAAATCCCAAAAATAGGGCTAGTCTATGTGGCTGTAAAAATAGAGACGATCACTAGGTGGCAACAAAGAGACATAAAGTTCTAACTCTTGCTGCCATCTAGGGTCAGACCTTTTTCTAGGCCACTCCTTCCAAATAGACTATGTAGTGGAATAAGAAAAACAAATTTGGCTGGATTTCTCCAGCTTCTTGTTTTTATGACCAACATTTATGAGCCCGTTTCTACTTGTGTGTTCTGTCTCTCACTATTCTTCTATCACCTAAACTCAAAATCTGTTCGAAATGCTTCTCAGCTATTAGGAGGGTATAGAGAAAGAGAAAGGGTGAATCTGGTGATGAATCTTTTTCAGGGGAAACATTACTTTTCAATGGACTAATAATATTTTGAATATAATTCCAAACCATTCGCTTTCTAAAGTTTCTCTCTGCATGTGCATTTCATGGCATTGGTTTAACTAGTTTTCCGCAGGTGTATATATAGACAGAATAAAGGAGAAATATTTTTTAAAAGAACAGAACCAGAGAGAAAAGAGAGAGGACAAAGGGGGGAAATGATTAGTTAACCTAAGATATCCATGAAGTTGTCCATGTATACTTTGAAACAAATCCCCCCAAAAATCAGTGAGATATTTATACTAACGTTCCCATCAACCAGGAAGATTACAAATGCTTACAAAAGCTAAGTCACACAATTATTAACACATCATTTAAAAGGACCCATGAAAAAGTGTTTTTGAAGAGGCGCTAGTCTGACATCATCTAAAAATACTTAAAACTGCAACCTTCACATATAAAGCCAAATCAAATTTGCAATGTCCATGTAAGTGTTTTGAAGATTATAAAAAAATCTGAATCCCTGTTCATGCATCCTTTCCCCCCACCCTCAAAATAGCAATTAATTTTGTCCTGCAGTGCAAAGCATCCTTCAAAGATATGAGAAAGTTAAACTGGTACCTTGTAAAAAGAAAAAAGAAATCTTGCAATAGAAACTATTAGCTTATTAGCTTACAGAAACATCATAAAGAAGAGACAAGTTTTGAGAGAAATTACACTGTTCTCCAACATGGAAGAAAAATTTTGATTTGGAAAGGACTGGCAAAGCAAATGAGAAACACGTTCAAGTTATTAACTCATAAAATTAGAATCTATTAGAGCTAGGATACTATATAAATGGCACAATTGTGTTTCTGATAGTTCAATAATTGCTCAGGATGGCTTTGGATCTTAATTGCAGCAGTACAGTATTCTTACATACACAGAGACATTGTTTTCAGTGTAAGAGAAACTAGAATTACCTTCTTCAATAAAGCCAATTACTTTGGTTCAAACAGATCATCTCAAGCTATGTACACCAAAAGCATGGACAGAAAACCCATTCTGCTAACCATGATGTACCTGAACTCACTCTGTTAAGTGGATATTAATTAACACGGCTGCACAATAGAATTCCTATGAAATTGCGTGCATTATATACACATTAAAACCCAAAAGGCTCACCAAAGCGCTCCCTGTGATTAATATTGTAAGAAAGAAATGTGGAGAATCACCATGATTTATTGCCAATTAGTGACAGATGTTGTCGACTTTTCTTTAAACAGATGAAATAGCCTTAATATTATGCCAGGGGCAAAAAAGAAAAAAAAGAAAAAAGATGCGAGCGGTGGGAGAGAAATTACATGGTATCAGGTGTGGGATTAAGTGTTCATTCTATAAAGGAATTTTGGTGGGATTCTGTCCCACCAGAAAGGGATCCACTAGATTTCATGCAAGTTGACACAACCAGTAACATTTTGGTTTTTACATCCTACACTATTAATAATTAGATACTTCACATGGACTTGATGCTGTAGATTTAGGAAAAGAAAAGCCAACTCTGCACATCTTAGTTCTTATCCCCTAGTCATTCGGGCCCAATATATTCAAAGTAACTGGAGCCTCTCCATCCTTCCTTTTATGCACTTGTGCTTAGCTGCCAATAAGGTACTGTGTGAACCAGAGAATTAAATTAAAAGCTCAATAAACACTGATCAATATTCGTGTAAATATTGAATCCATAAAACGATCCTCTCCTTAACTGTAGTTATACTGCAGGTATTCGTCCATAGATCTCCTCCCTGGTGGAACGGAGCCGCTTGCGTTCCGCAGCTTCAATGCATCGCTCATAAAAGCCCGGCAGGAAAGGCCCGGGCGCGCTTCCCAAGCCGAGCTCTTTCCGACTACCGCCAAAACTCTTGGCTGCTGGGCGTCGAGCTCGCCGGCGGAATAACAGCAGCCGCCATCCGTCTAACATGTAAATAAATCATCAGCCTCACTTACTTGAGCGCCGGCTGCTTGTCATTCAGGAAAATAATGGTTAATCGATGGCTAATCGATGGAGACGTGTAACGTATTAGTTTGCAGTCCTTCATCATCCTATTTTCTTCAATTGCCTGGGGGGCCGCGTGTGGTACTTACACAATCGATGGCGGGAGGGGGCGCGGAGGGAGGGGGGGAGAGGCCGCAGAGGCGATCAATCAACTGGCACGGAGAGCCCGTCAGCGGCCCTCTCTCTGAGGGAAGAAGGGACTGGGAGGAGATCGTGGGTTTGGTTGGTGTGGGTTTTTTTTGTCCCCCCTGCCCTTCGGCTGAATGCGAGGCGGTCGCCTCTGGTTGCAGAGCTGGGGAACGGGGATACCCCAGAGTTGCGGGGAGGAGGAGGGGGGAACGAGGAACGGTTACGAGTCGCTTCATGGAGCTGCGACACTCGGGGGGGGGGGGGAGGCAACTTTTTCCCCGGCTCCGCAAAACGAAAAACGCCGCGCGCCCCTCGTCTGGAGGGAAGTGCGACTCCAGGCGTGGGAGACCGAAGGGGGTTATACTCCCCCATTTCACGCAACGGGGGGAATTTTGCCCCCGTGGCATGTTGTGGACGTTACAAGCCCTCCGTCCGAGCCATGCTCAGGAAGGGGAAAAAAAGTTCTTTCTTAGCCTCGGGAAACAGCTTTGACGGCCCCGCGAAGACGGGCGAGAGACTTTTTTTTTTCCCGCGCGCAAAATGCCTAGTTTTGATGTGTTCCTTTCAGGGTTTTTTTTTTAAACCAATTTATTTATTTCAAAGGAAATGTGAGCACGTTTGTCGTCAACATCAGACCGCGACAAGCTCGACTGGCTTCTCCTTAAGCCCCCGCGGAGGGCCGCAATCAGTGCCTTAACCGTGGGCTTTTAGCATTTCCCTTGCAAATCCGCGCCGTTTGGACACGACCGAAGCCCCATTTCGAGGCTTTTTTTTTCCCCAGGGAAGAGTTGCAAGCCGAACAATAGCGATTCAAAGCGTGGCTCGCGCGTTCGTAGGTAGCTAACGTACGCGAGGGTTACCGGCGCTCTCAGGCCCGGGCCAGCCGCGGGAGCCCAAGTACGGGATGCTACACGCAGCCGTCGGGGCTGTCTGTGTGAGAGGGTGAGCTCGGGTTAGCCGCGGGAGTTTGAGTGTCAACAGCACCCTCTTGTGGCCGAAAAGAAGTTTCCAGATAATCTCCTGCCTCGGGCTTGAAAAACTTCGGGGGTCTGTCCCGTCTGAAGCTTTCGGCGTGAGACGTCGCCGTCAGAACGTAAAATGCGGGGGGGGGAGCCGTTTTGTTCAAACTAAGGTCCGCCCTAAGAGGCTGACGACGAAAGGTGGATATTTCTCTTTTGCAAAGCCCTTTCCTAACGTGGTGGAGGATCCGCGAAGCCAAATAAACAAAATGTCAAAATGTCTCCTTTTTTCATTTCTAGTACAGTAAATACCGATCTGGGCCACATGAGCCAAAGCCTTTTGGGCCCTCGGTTATTTTTAAGAGGGCCCTGACTCCAAAACATTTGAGAATCACAACTCTCTGCTGAGCACCCCATTTTCTCTGGTTCCTCTTCTAAACCAGGGTCCAAGCTCAGCTGAGGGAAAATTTAGAAAAACCAGGGCTGCACCCCTAACCCCAACTCATAGAGAAAAGTATGGTGGGGTGGAGCCATGCCTTCTAAAATGTATTTTAAGGCAGTGTTTTTCAATCTTGGCAACTTTGAAGACACATGGATTACAACTCCCAGAATTCCCCAGTCAGAATAGCTAAATGCCCCCAGTTAGCTATTCTGACTGGGGAATTCTGGGAGTCGAAGTCCATGTGTCTTAAAAGTTACCAAGGTTGAGAAACACTTGCCTTAAGAAAAGGCTGGTTATAAATGTAATAAAACAAATACAGTGGTTTATGAGGAGGGTCAAATGCATCTTACAGCCTTTTGGTGTCCCAAAACGCTTTTATGGAGTTGTTTTGTCAGGTATTTTCAACAGTGGCAGATAACCAAGAAGACCAAGCCTATTATTCAAGGAAGACTTTGTTGCTTTTTAAAAGAACGAATTCTCTGGGAAGAGAGAGAAGAAAAGGCTATTTATAAGGGTAAAATGATACTGAAAGAGACCATTTGCCTTTTCATTTATGTATTTATTTACAAAGCTTACATGTCTCTTACAAACTGTTGTTTATTGTAGCTACTTTATTTTTTATTTTTTTAAAAACACCATTTTAATCAAAACTCTGCTTTGAGGTGCTGTTCCTGGTCAAAAAGTAACACCATCAAGCAGATTAGATTCAATTTTCAAGATTTTCTATTCATTTGTTTCCAATACTGCAGCAGAAAACACACTGTAGTATTTGAAGTAAAAGCAGATGACCATGTGCACGCACATATATAAGTCAAATTACATAAATGCCATGGGGAATGAAAACCATTTCTGCAATATTCAAATACTGTATATGACAAATATGTCATCACATTTTTGAGGTGATAGAAGAAATGAATATAAATTACAAAGAAAAACACTCTTCGCTGAGCTTTGGTCTCTTCACTGCAATGCCTACAGTTGTTGGTTCCTTGACCACAGCTCAGAGAGATGAATGCAAAGAACGAATTGTGTAAAATGGTGGTGAAACAAAAGTCCCAAGATTAGAAAGCATCAGGTTGCAACCTGGGCCTAGCAGGCAGTCCTTAAATGCAGCCCAAACTACTTAAAGTGCCAGATGCAATTTTGTTTAGCAACAGCTTTCTTTGCAACTTCGGGTGGCGGGGGACGACGTTACATTCCACATCATTCCATTGGATTCAATTCATCTTAATTTTGTTATATCTTACTTTTGTTTTTAAGACTATTATTTATCCATTCATTAAATGGAAAAACACTAGGTTGTTACAACTTGCAGCCACAAGAATTGAGGGTATCTTTGGAAAATGCCAGTCTGCACAATCTGAAACAAAAAGGCCCCCATCAATACCTTCCCCATTTATCTGCTGACTTGAATCTGGGCTTTCATTAGCTGTCCTCAAGAGGTCCTGCAGTTTCTGCATCAGTAGAAAATGCAGAGGTTTTTTTAATGCACATTCTGCTTTGTGAAATATTCCGAATTACCAGTTTTTGGTGGAAAAAATAATAATGCCTGTCTCCTATGAAGTAGTCAAAAAAGCTTATACCATAATAACTTGTTTAGACTTTAATAAAGTATTTGAATTTTTAAGCAACACACACACATACTCACAAAATCCTGCAGATATGGAAAAGGCTTATGATTAAATATATGAAAGCCCCACATGTTGAATGGAGAGTTTTCTCATAATTGAATTAAATTAACACTCTTTGGTTAGAACAATATAAAAACTAGGAGTGTACAAAATCATCAAAGGAAGGCCTCTTGCAATACAGTAACATAAACGAAAGACACAGATACACAAACATAGACATGAGCGGTTCAAAAGGCTGTATTTTCCACAGTTCTTAGGGTATCAGCTTGGAAAGCTGTTCCAATTTCCTCCGCAGATACAGGCCTGCAAAGATGCTTTGGTTTGCTGGCAATTCCACCAGAAGAAGAGTGTCGAAAAAAACCTATAAAGCAGCCACATTCCATCTCCCAAGGATGATGCAGCTACTTAAATGTGAAGACAGGATGCTTCACCCGCATCCATGCATTGTGTGATATTCTTTTCATAAAGATTTTGCCAGCCCTGATAAAACACAGCCCTGCACTCACCATGAACTATGGTACTTTACATTTATTTGTGTGCAAGCCACAGAATTCGACATTTAACAAAGCTTACTTTGGAAAATGACAGCTTCAGGAACGCCACCAAAGATATTAACTCTTAACATTGGATATTTTGAATAATCTATACAAGGCTATCTAGGCATCTTGGGATAAAGTAAAGGTAAAGGTTTCTCCTGTTCAGTCTTGTCTGACTCTAGGGTGCTGTTTCTCCGTTTCTTAGGCGAGGGAGCCAGTGTTGTCCAAACATATTTCTCTGGTCATTTGGCCAGAATGACTATACATGAAATGCTGTTACCTTCTCACTGAAGTGGTACCTATTTATCTATTTGCATTTGCATGCTTTAAAATTGCTGGGTTACTCTCATTCTAAGAATAGTAATAACCTGACACTTTCTATCTCCTCATCAGTGGCTGGTTCCTACTGGCGTTCCTACCAGTTCGCTGAGCGTGCGCTTTGCATGCGCACTTGAAAGAAACTTGCTCGGAAAGCAAGGAAAACAGCTGAGGAGTGGCAATTCAAACTGTCACCCCTGATCAGCTGGGCTTCAGAAGCTGAAATAAAGGTAGGTATAACCCAGGAGCAGGCAGGCGGACCCACTTTCAAAGCAACAGAGAACTGGTTCACTCTCTGCTTGATGGCAGAGCTACCGGTTCGGGAGAACTGGTGCAAACCATTAGAAACCAACCACTGCTCCTTCATATTCAAGTTGTAATCTGGCACCTTTAAGACTGTTGAGTTTAGAGCAATATCCAGGGCAGAGGGATTGGATTCTGATAATGATCCTGCACTCAGACCTGGCTTAGTGTGCAAGAAAATCAATTGAATCACTTGATCTTTCTTTGGAGGAATAATCTTCATAGGAGGCCATTGTATTTTTTATGTTAATCAGCTACCTAATGCTACTTTTTGCCAGAAAGTGTTAATAAAATCTACCTTGAATGCATAATTGCTTCTCTGAAATACAATGAAAGAGGTAGGTTTCTCGGGTAAACTTATATGCTATAGCACTGTTATACCCTTTTTGCTATTTATACACAATTATTTTTATACTTAAACCAAGTTTGCAGTCAATATTTACAATGAAACCAGAGTACAATCAATAATACAACACTAGAGAGCACATTAATAAGTCACAGAAAGTTACTACTATGTTTGCTCTATAATATTGTAAATAACAGAATATGAACATTTTATAAAAGCAGAAATAAATAGCATTTTGCATCACACTGAGCCAAAATAATTAATCAAACTCCATTGTGACATAAATGTTATATGAGGATGATGCTCCTATGACCAACTCTTATCTTCAACATTCAAACTTAGTATTTTGACATCCATAAGAAGTACCATTTAAATACATCTCTAAGATGTTTTTTCATGTTTTCATCTGCAATAACAACACACACTGTATCTAAATATAATTTGTTAACTCTGATTATGATCCCAAGGACACTGTCAAACCAGAGTTGAGTTTGCTGAATTAGCATATATGAAATGATAGCAACAATTAAACATTTTCATTGGGTTACACAGAGAAGCTTCATGAGCTGAGAAAATCTTTAGCCGTGATCTAAAGCAGGGGTGTCAAACTCAAGCCAGATCTGGCTTCCGGGGTGCTTTGATCCAGCCCACAAGGCTGCTCTGGAAGGACTGGCCCAGAGACACTGGCCCATGGTGTCTTTGCCAGCAAAAATGCCATTTTTGCTGGCAGAGAGTTGCAGGAGGTCATTGCAGCCAAAAACAGAGAATGTGAGAGCCGCGGGCAGCCCTCCTGAGCTCTGTTTTTGCTTGCAAGGGGGTTGCGAGGCCATCATAGCCAAAAATGGAGCTCAGGAGCCCGTTTTCACTTGGAGAGCGCTCAGCCCACCACAGGCACTCCCAACACGAGTGACGTTGAGCTGGCCATGCCCACCCTGATCATGCCCACCCTGGCCCCCTGAGGTCAAACACAACCCTGATGCCGCCCTCAATGAAATTGAGTTTCACTCCTGATCTAATGGATACAGATTAAAATATATCTAAGATCAATACACAGAGTAACCATGATATTACTCTCTTATTTGCAGCCAGTCTTCAACCATGGTTTAAGTATGTAGATATGTTAGTTATGGAATGCTTAATTGCAATTGAGAAAAATCTGAAAGTCTGCTATGCATGATGTCTAAGTGCTTTCTTCTTTACTTTTTTCCTGAAGATTCAACAGTTTTACCAAAGCATAGGAAAACCAAGTACAGTACAGGAATATTCTATCTGCTTTATTATCTCTTCACAAAAGCAGTATATGTTAACATTGACTGAAAATGGTCAAAATGCATCCCAGAACTATGTTGTTTTCTTCTCTGTCATAGCATCTTAGCTTTAAAAAATTAGATGTAAATGCTACAGTATCTGCCACATTCCCCCGATGACCATAAGATTTCTGCCTAAATTTTGAAACTTTGGCATCAAACTTTCATTTCCAAAGACTCCAAGAACTCCACATGAATAGCCAAACAAAATTTAAAATTCAATTTATAAAGACAGCTGACAAAATGAAAGCAAAGAGAATGATGATACATGTTTATTATCGCAAATGATGTTAAATACCATATTTATATCATCAGCAAAACAATGACAAATGAAAGACTTAGCAAAGGTTATGGTTTGACAAAATAACATTTTTAAAAATGTGGACACCAATCAAATTGCTGGAAGCATCAATGATGCAACACTTTCTGACACTAAAGTCTTTACCTCTGCTTAAATATATATGGGTTTGTTTACTGCAATGGCTTAATGTCAACTTTTGTCCATAAAGTCTTTCATAAAGCAGAAGCAGAAAAAATGATTTAAGCAGCTCAATTTGTCTGTTTATCTTAATCTTTAACTATCCCCATATGTCTTGGCTACATGATGTATGACTCCTTATAAAGCCATTTTTCACTGATATCCAAGACAAAAAAAGAAAAGCCAGGGTAATAACCTTTTACCCACACTACTTTCCAAAACAAGTCCGCAGAGCAGACTTCAGGCTGTCAAAAAAGATATAGTGATTTTGATCAATCTAGGCCCTTTTGGAAATTGTTTGCATGCAATCTATATGCTCACCTTTAACCATCAAATTCCAAAGAAACCTGGAAGTATAACTCCAGTTGTAATGTCTCAGATTGCAGCCAAAAGGTGGAAGATTCAGTTTCAGAAATCTTAAGATTGTATTGAACTGTGATGATTGTACAATATTACATTTTTTTAAAGTCAGGCACTTTTCATAATAGCTGCAACCAGGTTGTAGGTTGCCAGAGTCTCTGTCCATTCAAAGAGAAAGAAAGAGTAGCAGCTCACACAGTCCAGCATCTGGGGTAAGATAAGTTTGAGGTGTCCACTGATGTAAGCAGGGGAAATCGAGCTGGAAAAACTAGGAATTATAGCATTTATTGAAGAATAAATCTAGTTGTCTGCTCTAGTTGCTTGTAAAATTTTGAAAGCTATGAGTTCAGCCAACAGAAACCATAGTTGGAAACAGCCCATCTCCAAAAAAAAAAGATAATACAAATCATGTTTGTATAATTTTGTTAAAATGTCATCCAGAAACTCCTAGTAGTCAACCAAAAAGATGAAGACCATTCTTAATATGCACATTGCCTTGGTGTGAACTTCCCAGAAGATTTTCTTATTGATTTGTGTTAAGCTTCTATGAGGAACATAAGTTTAGCCCTACAGGATCAAACTAAAGCCTGTTTAAGTTAAGTCCTCAGTTCCGATATGGATGCTAACAGAATGTCCCCAAAATGGACGCAAAGAAAAAGGCATCTTCTTGTTGTTCATGTTGTAGAATGAGTAGATCCACTGAGTAGATTTCAGAACAAACCAACAAACCATGAACTGTGTGCAATTTTCAGAAATGTAGTTGACAGAATGCAGAGATTTTTTTTTTAAAGTGTTTTCAGCCAACATGGAGAAGCGGATGACAAACAAATGTGGAAAACATGAAGACCACAAAAGCAGTGTAACTTTTCACTTTCTCACATTGTTGCATATGTGTATCGTTATCTTTACAAGTAACAACAAGATGACAGAAGACTCCCTGGGGTTTTCCTGAATCTTGTTTTCGACACAGAAGGAGACAGTAGAAGGCTTCTAAACATTCTTGAACTTCAACTCTCATTACATGGGCAATGCTGAGGGATGTTGGCGGTTGCAGTTCGGCAACATCTGGAAGGGACTATTATAAGGAATAGTTGTCTATTCCTGAATGCCTTCCCCATCTTGGCAACTTCCAGATTTTGGAGTTCCTGCAAAAGCAATTCTGGGAATTATGAGGTCTTAATTTCTTCTTGGGTAATATTGTGAATACTCCTGTGAATATGGAACCATAATTTCAAAAGACTTATGCTTTTATTTCAAGAAAAATAAGCAAAGTGCCAGCTCTCACTGAAACCTTATATGTCTCAATTAATGTCCTGGAATTCCAAGAGTATATGAATTTCATGGGAAATCATTTTTTTAAATATATATAAATAGCATTTCCATAAAAGATAAAATAGAGATGTAATTGCTCATCCACAAATTAATTAAAGAGAAACTACTGGGAATCCTCCACAAAGTGGACTAATTTTAGCCCGGGATCTCCTGCTTCACTGTTGCTAGAACTAAAACGGCTATTTAAAAAAAAACTTCTAGTGAGCTTGAGAAACTGATTGTGGATCATGTATACAACACGGGGTCAATGCTGTATTGAATTTTTAGACCATTTTCAGACTACCTTCTGGCAATGGAAGCATTTTGACCACTGACACTCCCTATGGGTATATCTGACTATCCTGGTACAATGCACCATTCCCCATTATTGAATCTACAACAAACTGCTGTAGGTTATTCATTGATTGAGTGTTTAAGTGTATTCTTTGGGAGTAAATGGAAAGTGAATTCTGTAGACAGCCACATAAAATAAAACTCTACAAAAATCAGAAAAATTCCCGGCTTTATGCAATGGAATTAATGGGAGGAAGAGGATCACACACTCAGCTATTATTATGGTTTGTAACATAGTTAGCCAGATGTTTAGACTGGATTTGTCATTTTTATCCACCTATTCAGGACCTGAAATAGGCAGATGTCGTTTGCTGGTGTTAAAGGTACCCTTGCAGGATGTAAGCTGTTCCACGTAAAGCTGCTTTTTCCAATTGACTGATAGTGGTTTTGTCAATGTTGATGGTGTTCAAATATGCGCCAGTTATTTTATTTATTATTATGGTTTGATTATTATTGTTATGCACAGAAAAATGTGAAATCACAGTTGCCAGGTTTTTAGATGGCTGTCATACACATAGAGTTCTTCCAAAGAATCTAAGATGTTGTAATTTATTGGCAGGATATATGTGCAGATCCAAGTACTGTGGACTTTTGTAATGGGCAGATGAAAATTCCATCAATGTGCAGGTTTTCTAAGTGCTGTCCAAGATATTTTGGGTATGGTACCCAGGGTGCCAATAACCACTGGGACCCCTGCAGCCACTAACGACTAAATCTTTCAAGTTCAATTTTCAGATCTTGATTTTCTCCAATTATTTGTCTTCTATTCTACTATTCCCTGATATTGCCATATCAATTGTCTCTACTTTTTTTCTTTTCAAATACAATTATATCTGGTGTTATGAGCCAAAACTTTATGAATCTGTATTTTAAACTGCTCGTTTTCAACTACTTTTTCAACTCTGTGTTACTATCAATTTTTCACTACTGGTGCATGATAATTTTTATAGATGTTCCAATGAATCATTTTGGTGATTGTGTTATGACATTGTTTATAATCAGTTTGTATGATTATTATGGTTTGTCACACTGTCATCCCTATGTTTACACTGTATTTGGCATTTTTACCTTATTGAGTCATTAGAGATTCACAGCCTTTGGGGTTGGTTGGTAGCTCAACAGCTCAAGTCCTAACCAAGGATCTAGGAACTGTTAAGGTAACGTTGGAGGATATAAGCTGTTCCAAGTAGGGTGGTTTTTTGTAGAATCAGAATGCTCAAGTCTGATAAATTTAAAATTTCCAAATAGCGAGGTAGCCCTTTAGGTATTGCTCCAAGGGCTCCAATTACAATTGGGACAACACACAAATTCTTTTTCCACAGTCGCTCAAC